>NC_069499.1:24099283-24106930 GCF_027579735.1 Bombina bombina | reverse complement strand
AAGTGGGGGGAAACAGTTAGCAGACTTTTCTGCTTAAGGTATGACTAGCCATATTTCTAACAAGACCATGTAATGCTGGAAGGCTGTCATTTCCCCTCATGGGGACCGGTAAGCCATTTTCTTAGTCAAACAAACAGAATAAAGGGCTTAATATGGGCTAAAAAACTGGTAGACATTTTTATGGGCTAAATCGATTGCTTTATTTGGGCATTTTATTCATATTTATGCTGACAATTCACATTTATAAACTTGGGGAACGTTTATTAAACGGCAGGCACTATGTTAGACACCTTTTCCAGTCAGGGGGCCTTCCTAGTTGTAGACTGAGCCTCATTTTCGCGCCATTACTGCGCAGTTGTTTTTTGAGAGCAGGGCATGCAGATGCATGTGTGAGGATCTGAAATTTGCTGGAAAAGCTTCTAGAAGGCGTCAATTGGTATCGTATTCCCCTCTGGGCTTGGTTGGGTCTCAGCAAAGGCTATAGCTGGGACTGTATAGGGGTTAAATTTGTAAACGGCTCCGGTTCCGTTATTTTAAGGGTTAAAGCTCCGAAAATTGGTGTGCAATACTCTTAATGCTTTAAGACACTGTGGTGAAATTTTGGTAATTTTTGAACAATTCCTTCATACTTTTTCACATATTCAGTAATAAAGTGTTTTCTGTTTAAAATTTAAAGAGACAGGCGTTCTTACATTGTGTAGAAGACCTGTTAAAGATGGGAGTGATACACCCAGTTCCAATAAAGGAACAAGGAATGGGATTTTATTCCAATCTGTTCGTAGTTCCCAAAATAGAGGGAACTTTCAGACCAATTTTGGATTTGAAGATCCTAAACAAATTTCTCAGGGTACCATCGTTCAAGATGGAAACCATTCGAACGATTCTACCCACTATCCAGGAAAGTCAATTTATGACTACCGTGGATCTAAAGGATGCGTACCTACATATTCCTATACACAAAGAACATCATCAGTTCCTAAGGTTCGCTTTTCTGGACAAGCATTACCAGTTTGTGGCCCTCCCATTCGGGTTAGCCACTGCTCCAAGGATTTTCACAAAGGTACTAGGGTCCCTTCTAGCGGTTCTAAGACCGAGGGGCATTGCAGTAGTACCTTACTTGGACGACATTCTAATACAAGCGTCGTCCCTGTCAAAAGCAAAGGCTCATACAGACATCGTTCTGGCCTTTCTCAGATCACACGGATGGAAGGCGAACATAGAAAAAAGTTCTCTGTCTCCGTCGACAAGAGTTCCCTTCTTGGGAACAATAATAGATTCCTTAGAAATGAGGATTTTTCTGACAGAGGTCAGAAAGTCAAAACTTCTAAGCACTTGTCAAGTTCTTCATTCTGTTCCTCGTCCATAGCACAGTGCATGGAAGTAGTAGGGTTGATGGTTGCAGCAATGGACATAGTTCCTTTTGCACGAATTCATCTAAGACCATTACAACTTTGCATGCTCAAACAGTGGATTGGGGACTATACAGACTTGTCTCCAATGATTCAAGTAGATCAGAAGACCAGAGATTCACTCCGTTGGTGGCTGACCCTGGACCATCTGTCCCAGGGAATGAGCTTCCGCAGACCAGAGTGGGTCATTGTCACGACCGACGCCAGTCTAGTGGGCTGGGGCGTGGTCTGGGAATCCCTGAAAGCTCAGGGTCTATGGTCTCGGGAAGAGTCTCTTCTCCCGATAAACATTCTGGAACTGAGAGCGATATTCAATGCTCTCAGGGCTTGGCCTCAACTAGCAAAGGCCAGATTCATAAGGTTCCAATCAGACAACATGACAACCGTTGCGTATATCAATCATCAGGGGGGAACAAGGAGTTCCCTGGCGATGAAAGAAGTGACCAAAATAATTCAATGGGCGGAGGATCACTCCTGCCACCTGTCTGCGATCCACATCCCAGGTGTGGAAAACTGGGAGGCGGATTTTCTGAGTCGTCAGACATTCCATCCGGGGGAGTGGGAACTCCATCCGGAGATCTTTGCCCAAATAACTCAATTATGGGGCATTCCAGACATGGATCTGATGGCGTCTCGTCAGAACTTCAAGGTTCCTTGCTACGGGTCCAGATCCAGGGATCCCAAGGCGACTCTAGTAGATGCACTAGTAGCACCTTGGATCTTCAACCTAGCTTATGTATTTCCACCGTTTCCTCTCATTCCCAGGCTGGTAGCCAGGATCAATCAGGAGAGGGCCTCGGTGATCTTGATAGCTCCTGCGTGGCCACGCAGGACTTGGTATGCAGACCTGGTGAATATGTCATTGGTTCCACCATGGAAGCTACCTTTGAGACAGGACCTTCTTGTTCAGGGTCCATTCGAACATCCAAATCTGGTCTCCCTCCAGCTGACGGCTTGGAGATTGAACGCTTGATTCTATCGAAGCGTGGGTTTTCAGATTCTGTGATAGATACTCTGGTTCAGGCCAGAAAACCGGTAACTAGAAAGATTTACCATAAAATATGGAAAATATATATCTGTTGGTGTGAATCCAAAGGATTCCCATGGATAAAAATTCCTAAGATTCTCTCCTTTCTACAAGAAGGTTTGGAGAAAGGATTATCTGCAAGTTCTCTAAAGGGACAGATCTCTGCTTTATCTGTCTTACTACACAAAAGACTGGCAGCTGTGCCAGATGTTCAAGCATTTGTTCAGGCTCTGGTTAGGATCAAGCCTGTTTACAGACCTTTGACTCCTCCCTGGAGTCTAAATCTAGTTCTTTCAGTTCTTCAAGGGGTTCCGTTTGAACCTTTACATTCCATAGATATTAAGTTACTATCTTGGAAAGTTTTGTTTTTGGTTGCAATTTCTTCTGCTAGAAGAGTTTCAGAGTTATCTGCTCTGCAGTGTTCTCCGCCCTATCTGGTGTTCCATGCAGATAAGGTGGTTTTGCGTACTAAGCCTGGTTTTCTTCCTAAGGTTGTTTCTAACAAAAATATTAACCAGGAGATAGTTGTACCTTCTTTATGTCCGAATCCAGTTTCAAAGAAGGAACGTTTGTTACACAATTTGGACGTAGTCCGTGCTCTAAAATTCTATTTAGAGGCTACAAAAGATTTCAGACAAACATCTTCCTTGTTTGTTGTTTATTCTGGTAAAAGGAGAGGTCAAAAAGCGACTTCTACCTCTCTTTCCTTTTGGCTTAAAAGCATCATCCGATTGGCTTATGAGACTGCCGGACGGCAGCCTCCTGAAAGAATCACAGCTCACTCCACTAGGGCTGTGGCTTCCACATGGGCCTTCAAGAACGAGGCTTCTGTTGACCAGATATGTAAGGCAGCGACTTGGTCTTCACTGCACACTTTTGCCAAATTTTACAAATTTAATACTTTTGCTTCTTCTGAGGCTATTTTTGGGAGAAAGGTTTTGCAAGCTGTGGTGCCTTCCGTTTAGGTAACCTGATTTGCTCCCTCCCTTCATCCGTGTCCTAAAGCTTTGGTATTGGTTCCCACAAGTAAGGATGACACCGTGGACCGGACACACCAATGTTGGAGAAAACAGAATTTATGCTTACCTGATAAATTACTTTCTCCAACGGTGTGTCCGGTCCACGGCCCGCCCTGGTTTTGATGAATTATTTTCTCTAACTACAGTCACCACGGTACCATATGGTTTCTCCTATATATATTTCCTCCTGTCTGTCGGTCGAATGACTGGGGTGGACGGAGCTTAGGAGGGACTATATGGCCAGCTTTGCTGGGACTCTTTGCCATTTCCTGTTGGGGAAGAGATATCCCACAAGTAAGGATGACGCCGTGGACCTGACACACCGTTGGAGAAAGTAATTTATCAGGTAAGCATAAATTCTGTTTTTCAAAATTCTACAAATTTGATACTTTTGCTTCTTCGGAGGCTATTTTTGGGAGAAAGGTTTTACAGGCAGTGGTACCTTCCGTTTAAGCACCTGCCTTGTCCCTCCCTTCATCCGTGTACTTTAGCTTTGGTATTGGTATCCCACAAGTAATGGATGATCCGTGGACTGGATACACCTTACAAGAGAAAACATAATTTATGCTTACCTGATAAATTTATTTCTCTTGTGGTGTATCCAGTCCACGGCCCACCCTGTCATTTTAAGGCAGGTATTTTTTAATTTTAAACTACAGTCACTACTGCACCCTATGGTTTCTCCTTTCTCTGCTTGTTTTCGGTCGAATGACTGGATATGGTAGTGAGGGGAGGAGCTATATAGACAGCTCTGCTGTGGGTGTCCTCTTGCAACTTCCTGTTGGGAATGAGAATATCCCACAAGTAATGGATGATCCGTGGACTGGATACACCACAAGAGAAATAAATTTATCCGGTAAGCATAAATTATGTTTTTCATTACTTAAGACACTCTCAGCTATGGTTTGGCACTTTATGCATTTTTATAAAGTTCTAAATATATGTATTGTACTTATATTTGCCATGAGTCAGGTTCATGTATTTCCTTCTGCAGACTGTCAGTTTCATATTTGGGAATATAAACATTTATTCAACTGTTACTCGAGGGAAGGGAGTTTATTTACCTCAGGATAAGATCTAAAGGTAAATCTAAAGCTTCTAATAGTTTTCGTCCTTTTCAACAGAATAAGGAACAGAAAGCCAATCCTTCCCCCAAAGAATCTGGTTCCAATTGGAAACCTTCTTCAAGTTGGAATAAATCCAAGCCTTTTAAGAAACCAAAGCCAGCCCCCAAGTCTGCATGAAGGTGCAGATTACATTTTTTCCAAAACATTTGGGCAGATTCTGTCCAAAATCTATGGATTCAGAGCATTGTCTCAAGGATATCGAAGAGGATTCAGATTAAGACCTGTGAGAAGATTTTTTTTCTCTCACGCATTCCAGCAAATCCAGTGAAGGCTCAAGGCTTTTCTGAAGTGTGTTTCAGATCTAGAGCTTTCAGGGGTAATTATACCAGTTCCGTTTCAGGAACAGGGTCTGGGGTTTTATTCAAATCTATTCATTGTCCAAAAGAAAGAAAATTCATTCAGGCCAGTTCTGCATCTGAAAATTTTTTTAACAGTTTTGTAAGAGTGACAACTTTCAAAATGTTGATTTTAAGGACTATTCTGCCTTTTTTGTTCAGCAAGGTCATTATATGTCCACGATAGACTTACAGGATGCATATCTTCATATTCCAATTCATCCAGACCACTATTGGTTTCGGAGATTCTCTTTTCTAGACAAGCATGAACAATTTGTCGCTCTTCCATTTGGCCTAGCGACAGCTCCAATCATTTTTTCAAAGGTTCTCGGTGCCCTACTCTCTGTGTTGTTCTTTTTGGCTATCTCTTCTGCTAGAAGAGTTTCTGAATTATCTGCTCTTTCTTGTGAGTCACCTTTTCTGATTTTCCATCAGGATAAGGCAGTTTTGCGGACTTCATTTAAATTTTTTCCTAAAGTTGTGAATTCTAACAACATTGATAGGGAAATTGTTGTCCCCTCTCTGTCCTAATCCTAAGAATTCTTTGGAGAGATCCTTGCATTCTCTGGATGTTGTAAGAGCTTTGAAATATTATGTTGAAGCTACTAAAGATTTCAGGAAGACTTCTAGTCTATTTGTTGTCTTTTCTGGTTCTAGGAAAGGTCAGAAAGCTTCTGCCATTTCCTTGGCATCTTGGTTAAAGCTTTTGATTCACCAAGCTTATTTGGAGTCGGGTCAAGCCCCGCTTCAGAGAATCACAGCTCATTCTACTAGATCAGTCTCCACTTCATGGGCTTTTAAGAATGAAGCTTCAGTTGATCAGATTTGCAAAGCAGCGACTTGGTGGTCTTTGCATACATTTAATAAATTTTACCATTTTGATGTATTTGCCTCTTCGGAAGCAGTTTTTGGTAGAAAAGTAATTCAGACAGCTGTTTCAGTTTGATTCTTCTGCTTATGTTTTAAGTTTTTCTTTTCAAATTATGAGAAAAACTTGGATGTGGATTTAATTTTTTCAGCTGAAAATTGCTGTTTTTATTTTTATCCCTCCCTCTCTAGTGACTCTTCTGTGGAGTTCCACATCTTGGGTATTACTATCCCATACGTCACTAGCTCATGGATTCTTGCCAATTACATGAAAGAAAACATAATTTATTTAAGAACTTACCTGATAATTTCATTTCTTTCATATTGGCAAGAGTCCATGATACCCACCCTTGATGCTTTTTACTCCTTTTTTTCTATCATCCGACTACTTGGCTATTCGTTAAACTGAATTGTGGGTGTGGTGAGGGGTGTATTTATAGGCATTTTGAGGTTTGGGAGACTTTGCCCCTCCTGGTAGGATTGTATATCCCATATGTCACTAGCTCATGGACTCTTGCCAATATGAAAGAAATTAATTTATCAGGTAAGTTCTTACATAAATTGTTTTTCTTCATTCTCTTGGTATCTTTATTTGAAAAGCAAGAATGTAAGTTTAGATGCCGGCCCATTTTTGGTGAACAACCTGGATTGTTCTTGCTGATTGGTGGATAAATTCACCTACCAATAAACAAGTGCTGTCCAGGGTCTAAACCAAAAATTGTCTGGCTCCTTAGCTTAGATGCATTATTTTTCAAATAAAGATAGCAAGAGAACAAAGAAAATTTGATATTAGGAGTTAATTAGAAAGTTGCTTAAAATTACATGCTCTATCTGAATCACAAAAGAAAATTTTAGGGTTCAGTGTCCCTTTAATTGGAAAGTCTCTTAAAATTGCCTGATCTTACTGAATCATAAAAGTCTGACTTTAGTCTGCCTCTAAAGAACCTCTACTTATCACATTTACATTCTATTCTCGGTTTCATTTGTTGAAAAGCATACCTAGCTAGGATGAAGAGCATCAGTGCATTACTGGGAGCTAGCTGCTGATCGTGGCTACACACACATTCCTCTTGTTATTGGATCACCATATGTGTAAAGCCGATGCAAAGACCCCTATATGGAAGCAATAGTGCACATTAGAGCATTTACTTTTGTCCCTTTAATTAGTTTGTGTTTGTGCTGTTGAGATTTATTTGGTGAAAGAAGATTGAGGCAGTAGTGTATCCTGCATGCGTAAAGGGACAGTTGCGTCCTGCATGCGTAAAGGGACAGTTGCGTCCTGCATGCGTAAAGGGACAGTTGCGTCCTGCATGCGTAAAGGGACAGTTGCGTCCTGCATGCGTAAAGGGACAGTTGCGTCCTGCATGCGTATAGGGACCCTATTGATAATTGTGCTCTCTCTCGTGGAGTTGTGCAGGGCACATCACTAATTGGCTAAAATGTAAGTCAATAGATAATAAATAAAAAGTCATGTAATCAGGGGGCTGTCAGAAGATGCTTAGATACAAGGTAATCGCATAGATAAAACGTATATTAATATAACTGAGATAAGGGGCAGTCTGCAGAGGCTTAGATACAAGGTAATCACAGAGGTAAAAAGTATATTAATAAAACTGAGATAAAGAGCAGTCTGCAGAGGCTTAGATGCAAGGTAATCACAGAGGTAAAAAGTATATTAATATAACTGAGATAAGGGGCAGTCTGCAGAGGCTTAGATACAAGGTAATCACAGAGGTAAAAAGTATATTAATATAACTGAGATAAGGAGCAGTCTGCAGAGGCTTAGATACAATGTAATAACATACTGTAGATAAAAAGTATATTAATATAACTGAGATAAGGGGCAGTCTGCAGAGGCTTAGA
>NC_069499.1:23881783-24096783 GCF_027579735.1 Bombina bombina | reverse complement strand
TATGTTGGGGGGTAGGTGCGAGCCGGAGGCAGTTATGTTGGTGGGTAGGTGCGAGCCGGAGGCAGTTATGTTGGTGGGTAGGTGCGAGCCGGAGGCAGTTATGTTGGGGGTAGGTGCACCAGGTGTAGGCACCCAGTCAGTACTCCTTGCTTCTCATGATGGATCTACCTGACTTCTTAGTGGAGTCTTAAAGTGGCAGAAACACTGTAATTACAAGACATGTTATATTATTCTATAGCTGAAGAAATGATTGGAGGCGTAACAATGCACAAAAAGTGAAACTTTACTTTCTTTCTAATGACACGATGAGTCCACGGATCATCTAATTACTATTGGGAATATCACTCCTGTCTAGCAGGAGGCGGCAAAGAGCACCACAGCAAAGCTGTTAAATATCACTTCCCTTCCCTCCCATCCAACCCCAGTCATTCTCTTTGCCTACGTTAGAGCAAGGAAGTGGTAAAGTTAGGTGTTGGAAAAGATTCTTCAAGCAAGATTTTATTATTTTCTAAGTAGTGCAAGATTGTGCTGCTTTGTCCTAGGGTGTAGCCATAGTCCATATCAGTCTCTTCAGTAGAGCAGTGGTGGCTTCAAAGCAATGGGAACTTGTGGGACATAATTCTCACTGCGCCTCCCATGTAGTTAATGCTGCCCTAATTCTGAAATCCTGAGTAAGATTACTTGTTTTCCACAGGTCCATGTGAGGGAGAGGACCTCTCAAACCTAGTGAGCTGCATTGCTGCCTGGCAGATTTATGAGGTAAGTGCTGACTTTATTTCTTTTACAAAGATATGACGAGTCCACGGATTTCATCCTTACGTGTGGGATATTAACCTCCTGCTAACAGGAAGTGGCAAAGAGCACCACAGCAGAGCTGTATATATAGCCCTTCCCCTCCACCCCCAGTCATTCTCTTTGCCTGTGTTATACTAGGAAGACATGGTAAAGTGAGGTGTTAGTTTTAGTTTCTTCAATCAAGAGTTTTTTATTTCAAATCTTGGTCTGCTGATGTGTCATCAAAACATAAGCTTTTATCTATTCCCTTTAAAGGTAAGACCCTTTTCGGGCCAGAATTGAAGGAAATCATTTCTGATATTACAGGAGGTAAATGCCATGCCATGCCCTACCTCAGGATGAATTGGTTAAAATGAGGGGTAAACAGAATAATTTTCGTTCCTTTCGGAACTTTAAAGGAGGACCCCCCGCTTCTTCTTCCTCAAAGCAGGAAGGGAATTTTTCCCAATCTATGTCAGTCTGGAGATCTAAGAACTGGAATAAGGGTTAACAATCCAAAAAGCCCGCTGCTGCTCCTAAGATAGCATGAAGGGGCGGCCCCCGATACGGGACTGGATCTAGTAGGGGGCAGACTCTCTTTCTTTGCTCAGGCTTGGTCAAGAGATGTTAAGGATCCCTGGGCACTAGAAATAGTGACCCACGGTTATCAATTGGAATTCAATGACTTTCTCCCAAGAGGGAGATTTTATCTTTCAAAGTTATCTGCAAACCAGATAAAAAGAGAGGCGTTCTTACGCTGTTTAAAAGACCTTTCTACTATAGGAGTAATTTGTCCAGTTCCAAAATTGGAACAGGGACAAGGAGTTTTATTCAAACCTATTTGTGGTTCCCAAAAAAGAGGGAACTTTCAGACCCATTTTAGATCTCAAGTGTCTAAACAAGTTTCTCAGAGTCCCATCGTTCAAGATGGAGACTATACGAACAATCTTACCAATGATCCAGGAGGGTCAATATATGACTACTGTAGATTTAAAGGATGCTTACCTTCATATTCCAATCCACAAGGATCATCATCGGTTTCTAAGGTTTGCCTTCTTGGACAAACATTATCAGTTCGTGGCTCTTCCTTTCAGGTTGGCCACAGCACCCAGAATCTTCACAAAGGTTCTAGGGTCTCTTTTGGCGGTTCTCAGACCATGAGGAATAGCGGTGGTGCCTTATCTGGACGATATTCTGATTTAGGCGTCAACATATCATCTGACAAACTCTCACATGGACACAGTGTTGTCTTTTCTGAGAACCCACGGCTGGAAGGTGAACATAGAGAAGAGTTCACTTGTCCCACAGACAAGGGTTCCTTTCTTGGAGACTCGGTAGCCATGAAAATTTTTCTGACGGAGGTCAGAAAATCAAAGATTCTAAATACTTGCCGAGCACTTCAGTCCATTCCTCGGCCATCAGTAGCTCAGTGTATGGAGGTGATTGGATTTATGGTAGCGGCAATGGACATCTTTCCGTTTGCTCGCTTTCATCTCAGATCACTGCAACTGTGCATGCTCGGACAGTGGACTCGGGATTATACGTATTTATCTCCTCAGATAAATCTGGATCAAGAGATCAGAAACTCTCTTCTTTGATGGTTGTCGCCGGATCATCTGTCCCAAGGGACTTGTTTCCACAGACCCTCGTGGGTGATAGTGACAACAGATGCCAGCCTTCTGGACTGGGTTGCAGTTTGGAACTCCCTGAAGGGAATTACGGCTCATTCTACTAGGGCTGTGGCTTCCACATGGGCTTTTAAAAGCAATGCATCTGTTGAACAGATTTGTAAGGCTGCGACTTGGTCGTCCCTTCACACTTTTTCCAAATTTTACAAATTTGATACTTTTGCTTCTTCTGAGGCTATTTTTGGGAGAAAGGTACTTCAAGCAGTGGTGCCTTCCGTTTAGGTTCCTGTCTTGTCCCTCCCTTTCATCTGTGTCTTATTGCTTTGGTATTGGTTTCCCACAAGTAAGGATGAAATCCGTGGACTCGTCATATCTTTGTAAAAGAAAACTAAATTTATGCTTACTTGATAAATTACTTTCTTTTACGATTTGACGAGTCCACGGCCCACCCTGTTCGTTTTAAGACAGTTTTTCTTTATATTTTTTGTAAACTTCAGTCACCTCTGCACCTTTTAGCCTTTCCTTTTTCTCTTCATATACCTTCGGCCGAATGACTGAGTGTGGAGGGGAAGGGGAGGGGCTATATATACAGCTCTGCTGTGGTGCTCTTTGCCACTTCCTGTTAGCAGGAGGTTAATATCCCACAAGTAAGGATGAAATCCGTGGACTCGTCATATCGTAAAAGAAAGTAATTTATCAGTTAAGCATAAATTTAGTTTTTATCTGGGCAACAGGAAAAATTGGGCACTTTATTCACTATATACTTGGACACAGGAATTTCTCCTATATGTTTGGGGGAACATACAAAGGAGGCAGTATCGTTATGGCAGGCACTGGGGCTGAGGAGGTTAAAAAGGCTAATTTTTTTTATGTGGTGTTCACTTCTCCCGACGGCTTGACTTCAAGATATGCCGACCGGGAGGTTAATTTTTTAGACGCCTGCGATGGGCGAGGCTAACTGAGGCGGCAATTTGCTGTTGCGTGCCGTTTTCCCCTTCACTTCCTGTGACCGGAGGGGTGACATAGGTCGGGTCAGATAGCAGTCTCAGACAGGAAAGCGCATAATAAATGCTAAATGCTGCGTTATTAGGACCGGCCAGTTTTTCATTGTGCTGCAAGTCGCGTTCCGGATCTTCTACTGGAGAATATTATCCGGTGTCAGCAGGGCAGGTAAGCACCTCAGCAGAGCTAAGCTGAGGTGTAGAGGTTGTCAGTAGTGCTTGTGTAACACTATTTAGTTCCTTACTGCAAAAAATAAAAAGGTTAGGTTTAAAATTTAAAGAGACAGTAACGTTTTTTTGTGTTTTAATTTTTATCTAAAATGTAAGTTTATTTATTGGTTATTTGTTCCATTGTGAGTCAGAATGGACCAAGAGGCCCTGCAAAATGTTACTTGTTCTTTATGTTTTGATGCTAAGGTGGACCCACCAATATCTTTCTGTTCCTCATGCATTGAGAGAACTTTAAATTACAGGGATAGACTCTTTTTTTCTGAGCCAACATTGTCTAAGGCGTATGCTGTTCAGGTGTCTGACAATGTTCAATATATGCCACAGCTTTCTCCTCAAGTGTCCCAAGTTTTATCGCCCACACATGCAGTGCCCTGCGCTTCCTCTCAAGCTCCGCCTGGAGTTACCTTGCAAGACATCACTTCCCTAATGTCCTCAGCGGTATCCGATGCGTTGTCTGCTTTTCCCATGCTGCAGGGAAAGCTCAAGATGAAATGTAATCAATCAGTGAATAAGGTTGCTGACGCAGTAGTGGCTATTCCGAGTGATTCTTCCCACAAACCTGAAGAGGAAGATACTTCGGTAGCATCTGAGGGTGAAATCTCAGATTCAGACAGTGTAATACCTTTAGCTGATACTAAAGTTGTTTCTTTCAGGTTTAAGCTCAAACACCTCCGTTTGTTACTTAAGGAGGTTTTAGCTACCCTGGACGACTCCGACACTACCGTCGTAGTCAATCCTAAGAAGTCCAGCAAACTAAACAAGTATTTTGACGTGCCCTCCATGGTGGAGGTATTTCATGTACCAGATAGGGCTACAGAGATTATTGCTAGGGAATGGGAGAGACTGGGTATCCTTTTTTCTCCATCCCCTATATTTAAAAAGATGTTTCCTAAAGCAGACTCTATCAAGGAGTCTTGGCAGACGTTACCCAAGGTGGAAGGGGCCGTTTCCACACTAGCCAAGATAACTACTATTCCCATAAAGGATAGTTGTTCCTTTAAGGATCCTATGGATAAGAAGTTAGAGGGGTTACTCAAGAAAATGTATGTACACCAAGGTTTACAATGGCAACCCGTGGTTTGTATTGTTACTCTCACTAGTGCAGCAGCATACTGGTTTGATGTATTGTCCGATTCTATTCGGACAGACACTCCCCTTGAAGAAATCCAGGATAGGATAAAGGCCCTTAAGTTGGCCAACTCCTTTATCACGGATGCTTCCCTTCAGGTTATTACGCTGGGAGCTAAGATTTCTGGTTTTGCCGTACTGGCCCACAGAGCTTTATGGTTAAAATATTTGTCTGCGGATGTGTTATCTAAGTCTAAACTTTTGGCGATTCCTTACAAGGGAAAGACCTTGTTTGTGCTGGGTTTGACGGAAATAATTTCTGACATTACGTGAGGAAAGGGCCATTTCCTCCCTCAGGGTAAGAGAAATAAACAAAAGGGACGTCAGAGAGCAGGAGACAAGGGATTCTCTTCTTTGGTGGTTGTCTCAGGATCATCTCTCCCAGGGAAATTGCTTTCGCAGACCCTCTTGGGTGATTGTGACAGACGCCAGCCTTCTGGGATGGGGAACAGTCTGGGGCTCTCTAAAGGCTCAGGGAACATGGACTCAATTGGAGTCTGTTCCACCCATAAACATTCTGGAGCTGAGAGCAATCTTCAATTCTCTTCTGGCCTGGCCTCAGTTAGCCTCGGCCCGGTTCATCAGGTTCCAGTCGGACAACATAACTTCAGTGACTTTGATCAACCATCAGGGAGGAACACTGAGTTCCTTGGCCATGACAGAGGTAGCCAAGATAATTCAGTGGGCGGAGACCCACAATTGCTGTCTGGCGATCCTCATCCCAGGAGTGGACTTCCTGAGCAGGCAGACTTTTCACCCGGGAGAGTGGGAACGTAGCTGCACAATCTGGACGTGGTTCGTGCACTAAAATTCTATCTACAGGCGACTACGGATTTTCGTTAGTCTTCTGCTCTATTTGTGGTTTTCTCTGGAAAACGTAAGGGGCAGAAAGCTACGGCTACTTCTCTTTCTTTGTGGCTGAAGAGTATCATTCGCTTTGCCTATGAAACTGCTGGACAGCAGCCTCCTGAGAGAGTTACGGCTCATTCTACGTGGGCTGTTTCCTCTTCCTGGGCATTCAAAAATTAAGCTTCTGTGGAACAGATTTGCAAGGCTGCAACTTGGTCCTCTCTTCACACTTTTTAAAAATTCTACAAAATTCTAAATTTGACACTTTTGCCTCGGTTGAGGCCTCCTTTGAGAGAGAGGTTCTTCAAGCAGTGGTGCCTTCCGTTTAGGTTCCCTGTCTTGTCCCTCCCTTATCTGTGTCCTCTAGCTTGGGTATTGATTCCCAATAGTAATTAGATGATCCGTGGACTCATCGTGTCATTAGAAAGAAAAGAAAATGTATGCTTACCTGATAAATTTTATTTATTTCTTGACACGATGAGTCCACGGCCCGCCCTGTTCTTTAGACAGATTGTTAGTATGTTATAAACTTCAGACACCTCTGCACCGTGTTGCTTCCTTTCTCTCTTTTGCTTCGGTCGAATGACTGGGGTTGGAGGGAAGGGAGGTGATATGTAACAGCTTTGCTGTGGTGCTCTTTGCCGCCTCCTGCAGGGCAGGAGATGTATTCGCAATAGTAATTAGATGATCCGTGGGCTCATCGTGTCAAGAAATAAATAAATTTATCAGGTAAGCATAAATTTTGTTTTTATTCCTTGTCACTTAAAAATTACAGCATACGTTTGCCCATATCGTGTTGAGAGCAACTCACGCGTTTCGACTACATGCCGTACTCATAGCTGATAATCTATAGCAACACATTAGTATAAACAAATTAACCCTTTTGTTAGCTGCAGTTATTTTTCATTAATCAAACTCCCCCCACGACTTGCCTTATTTTGAGGAGCCAGCCCAGGCTTGAGTCTGCAGAAAGCAAGGCTAGCTGCACTCATTGTTAGTATAAAGTGCATTGTTTTCCAGTTCTTATCTGCTGCAGGGAAAGATATGTAGCAGGGCTAGCCTTGAGAAGTCAGCAGGGTGAGATTGTCAGCACTAAATTATATGAAAAGAAGGCAAAACAAATAATATATTGAAACGTTGTTTTACTGCACATAACACTTAATATTAAATCTCACGTGGGCTCTCCCACAACTGTCTGGCTTGTTAACATTTTGTAATGTGCTCCTTTGTTTAAAGGAACAAAGTCAGAGCATTTAAGCACTAGTACTCCCTGCTGAGTGCAAAAGGGGTTAAACTCATAGCTAAAGTCCCACTTAGATCCGCTACAATGTATTGTAAATCCAAGCAGGACTTTAACCATGTGTTTAACCGCTTTGCATAGTGATTTTATTTTGCATTAGAATATCCATTTAAAGGGACATTAAACACCTTGAGATTTTTGTAATGAAGCAACTTTACTATATACTTTTATTATTTATTTTGCCCCCTTGCTGCATAATTTTAGCTTTGAAAATTCCAATTCTCAGAACTGAAAAAGCACACTGCTGACCCTGCTACATATATGTCCCTAATTGTCGCTAACAACTAAAAACGGCAACCAATGCACTTTGTACTTACATCATTATTGTTGTTGGCCTTGTTGTCCGCAGACTCAAGTCCTAATTGGCTTTTCTTAATGAGGGAAATAGTGAGTAGAGTTTAGCTTTTGAAAAACATTAACAGCAAACAACATGTTAATTTGTTTTAAAAATATTCCTACTGTTGCTATAAAATAACAAATGTCTTGTAAGGTGTTTCTGTCCCTGCTTTCACCATAGATAAAGATCATTTGGTCCCTGAACTTGAGAATAGTTTTTAAATGGTTACATTTTCTCTCTGAGAAGTGCAGCCTTCCTGGTTCCAAAAGGAAAAAGCTTTCCTGTGCGTTACTGACGCGTCTTATCTGGATTGGTTAAAAGCACTTTTTTTTTATTTATTTAAAGGGACACTCAAGTCAAAATAAACTTTTATGATTCAGAAAGAGCAACAGTTTTAAGACACTTTACTTCCATTTTGCACAAGCTCACATGGTATACATATACTAGTCTGTGATTGGCTGATGTCTGTTACATCATACAGGGGGCCAGCAAATTGTCGGAAAAAACTCTACTGCTTATTTGAAATTCAGAGTAATTGCATTGTCTCTTTGTGCACTTGTTGGGTAATTCTACTGCATTGAATGGGCCTTTTAAATATCACGCTCACACACACACAGTAGTCGGGATACGTGCAATACAATTTCTTTCACTTTAAGAAGCTGACCCCAGAGGCAAAGCGCTTTTTACTTTCTGCAATTAGATTTGTTTAGCACATTTTTGTCTGCAGGTCATTTTGAAATGAAAATCAATTCTAAATTCGGCAGTTACACTAAAGCACCAGCAAGTGGAGATTAATCAATGTTTATGTAATGCAGCTAATGAAAACCGCATTACAAATTAGCTGCAGAGAATAAAAGAATATCAACTTGAATACATTAGTTTCCTTTGTTCTAGCGTCACACAATTATAAGGTAAATTGTAGTAATAAACAGGGCCATTGCTTACTAGAAAACTTTACATTTAGGGGTCACAGCTTTGCAGACTGGGAAAGGCTAAGGGGGTGAGGCTGAAAAATCCTTACTGATAGTCCTCAAACAACGTGCGGCTGCTTTGCAGCTCTGCTCTGTATTTGACTGTTCTCTTCACATAGGGCTTTGCTCTGGTTGCACTCTGTTACGGAAAACTTACACAGTGCAGCCAGAGCACAGTGCAGTCAGAGCACAGTGCAGCCAGAAGAGAACACCTTGATATGGAGCAGCACTGCAAAGTGAAAGTGCTAACAGTTCCTGCATGTGTCCTGTTCTTACTGCAATTTTAGTGGTGACGGCTCAGATCTCAGCTTTGGGGCTCAGATCGCATCTTGGGGAAGCTCGTACAAGCAAATATTTGCATTTCCATGCTTCATTTGAGGGTAAAGCATTTTAATATCTTCAGTTTACATTATAATACCATTATAATATTAAAATAATACACATACTACTAATTACAGCTAACCTTAGTGGTTCCACCTTAGGAGGGCGAAATACGTGGCACACAAGCATCCGCTCGCAAGGAGCAGCTATAGCTGCACAACATACTATTGTGTCACTGAAACAAGTTTCTTTATCTTCTGTGCTGTATAAAGTCAGTGCCCAGAAATAACATTTTAACCCCTTAAGGACCACAGCACTTTTCCATTTTCTGATCGTTTGAGACCAAGGCTATTTTTACATTTCTGCTGTGTTTGTGTTTAGCTGTAATTTTCCTCTTACTCATTTACTGTACCCACACATATTATATACCGTTGTTCTCGCCATTAAATTGACTTTTTAAAGATACCATTATTTTCATCATATCTTATAATTTACTATAACATTTTTTTTAATAAAATATGAGGAAAAAAATGGAAAAACACACTTTTCTCCAACATAGGTGTGTCCGGTCCACGGCGTCATCCTTACTTGTGGGATATTCTCTTCCCCAACAGGAAATGGCAAAGAGCCCAGCAAAGCTGGTCATATGATCCCTCCTAGGCTCCGCCTACCCCAGTCATTCTCTTTGCCGTTGCACAGGCAACATCTCCACAAAGATGGCTAAGAGTTTTTTGGTGTTTAAATGTAGTTTTATTCTTCAATCAAGTGTTTGTTATTTTAAAATAGTGCTGGTATGTACTATTTACTCTGAAACAGAAAAGAGAAGAAGATTTCTGTTTGTAAGAGGAAGATGATTTTAGCAAACGTTACTAAAATCGATTGCTGTTTCCACACAGGACTGTTGAGATGAAGTAACTTCAGTTGGGGGAAGCAGTTGGCAGACTTTTCTGCCTGAGGTATGACTGGCCACATTTCTAACACGACTTGGTAATGCTGGAAGGCTGTCATTTTCCCTATGGGGACCGGTAAGCCATTTTCTTAGATTAAGTAAAAGAATAAAGGCTTTATAAGGGCTTAAAAAACTGGTAGACATTTTTCTGGGCTAAAACGATTACTTTGCTAAGCATATTTGACAGATTATAGCTCTTTATAGTTATTATAATCTTGGGGATTGTTGTTAAAAAACGGCAGGCACTGTATGGACACCTTTTTCAGATGGGGGGCCTTCTCTAGTCATAGGCAGAGCCTCATTTTCGCGCCACTAAT
Organism: Bombina bombina; assembly: GCF_027579735.1. Lineage (NCBI taxonomy): Eukaryota > Metazoa > Chordata > Amphibia > Anura > Bombinatoridae > Bombina > Bombina bombina. Next base: position 24,086,977 of record NC_069499.1, on the reverse strand, counting down.
GCGCAGTTGTTTTTGGAAGGCAAGGCATGCAGATGCATGTGTGAGGAGCTAAGAACCACTGAAAAAGCTTATAGAAGGCGTCATTTGGTATCGTATTCCCCTCTGGGCTTGGTTGGGTCTCAGCAAAGCAGATTCCTGGGACTGTATAGGGGTTAAATGTAAAAACGGCTCCGGTTCCGTTATTTTAAGGGTTAAAGCTTTCAAATTTGGTGTGCAATACTTTTAAGGCTTTAAGACACTGTGGTGAAAATTTGGTGAATTTTGAACAATTGCTTCATACTTTTTCGCATATTCAGTAATAAAGAGTGTTCTGTTTAAAATTTAAAGTGACAGTAACGGTTTTATTTTAAAACGTTTTTTGTGCTTTGTTGACAAGTTTAAGCCTGTTTAACATGTCTGAACCATCAGATAAACGATGTTCTATATGTATGAAAGCCAATGTGTCTCCCCATTTAAATATATGTGATAATTGTGACATGGTGTCCAAACAAAGTAGGGACAATGATGCCACAGATAATAATAGTGCCCAAGATGATTCTTCAGATGAGGGGAGTAAGCATGGTACTGCATCACCCCCTTCTGTGTCTACACCAGTTTTGCCCACACAAGAGGCCCCTAGTACATCTAGTGCGCCAATACTTATTACTATGCAACAATTAACGGCTGTTATGGATAATTCTATTGCAAATATTTTATCTAAAATGCCTACTTATCAAAGAAAGCGCGATTGCTCTGTTTTAAACACTGAAGAGCAAGAGGACGCTGATGATAACGTTTCTGACATACCCTCACACCAATCTGAAGGGGCCAGGAGGGAGGTTTTGTCTGAGGGAGAAATTTCAGATTCAGGAAAAATTTCTCAACAAGCTGAACCTGATGTTGTGACATTTAAATTTAAATTAGAACATCTCCGCGCACTGCTTAAGGAGGTATTATCTACTCTGGATGATTGTGACAATTTGGTCATTCCAGAGAAATTATGTAAGATGGACAAGTTCCTAGAGGTTCCGGTGCCCCCCGATGTTTTTCCTATACCCAAGCGGGTGGCGGACATAGTAAACAAGGAATGGGAAAGGCCCGGCATACCTTTTGTTCCTCCCCCTATATTTAAGAAATTATTTCCTATAGTCGACCCCAGAAAGGACTTATGGCAGACAGTCCCTAAGGTCGAGGGGGCGGTCTCTACTCTAAACAAACGCACTACTATTCCCATAGAAGATAGTTGTGCTTTTAAAGATCCTATGGATAAAAAATTAGAGGGTTTGCTTAAAAAAATGTTTGTTCAGCAAGGTTACCTTCTTCAACCAATTTCATGCATTGTTCCTGTCACTACGGCAGCGTGTTTCTGGTTCGAAGAACTAGAAAAGTCGCTCAATAAAGAATCTTCGTATGAGGAGGTTATGGACAGAGTTCATGCACTTAAATTGGCTAACTCTTTTATTCTAGATGCCGCTTTGCAATTAGCGAGATTAGCTGCGAAAAATTCAGGGTTTGCTATCGTGGCGCGCAGAGCGCTCTGGCTAAAGTCTTGGTCAGCGGATGTGTCTTCCAAGACAAAATTGCTTAACATCCCTTTCAAGGGCAAAACACTGTTTGGTCCTGATTTGAAAGAGATTATTTCAGACATCACCGGAGGAAAGGGCCACGCCCTTCCTCAGGATAGGTCTTTTAAGGCTAGAAATAAGCCTAATTTTCGTCCCTTTCGCAGAAACGGACCAGCCTCTACTTCTACATCCTCTAGGCAAGAGGGTAATACTTCTCAACCCAAACCAGCCTGGAGACCGATGCAAGGCTGGAACAAGGGTAAGCAGGCCAAGAAGCCTGCCACTGCTACCAAAACAGCATGAAGGGATGGCCCCCGATCCGGGACCGGATCTGGTGGGGGGCAGACTTTCTCTCTTTGCTCAGGCCTGGGCAAGAGATGTTCAGGATCCTTGGGCACTAGAAATAGTTTCTCAAGGTTATCTCCTGGAATTCAAGGAACTACCCCCAAGGGGAAGGTTCCACAGGTCTCAATTATCTTCAAACCAAATAAAAAGACAGGCATTCTTACATTGTGTAGAAGACCTGTTAAAGATGGGAGTAATTCATCCAGTTCCAATAAGAAAACAAGGGATGGGGTTTTACTCCAACCTGTTCATAGTTCCCAAAAAAGAGGGAACATTCAGACCAATTCTAGATCTCAAGATCCTAAACAAATTTCTCAGGGTTCCATCGTTCAAAATGGAAACCATTCGAACGATCCTTCCTACCATCCAGGAAGGTCAATTTATGACCACGGTGGATTTAAAGGATGCGTACCTCCATATTCCTATCCACAAGGAACATCATCAGTTCCTAAGGTTCGCTTTTTTGGACAAGCATTACCAGTTTGTGGCACTTCCATTCGGATTAGCCACTGCTCCGAGAATTTTCACAAAGGTACTAGGGTCCCTTCTAGCGGTTCTAAGACCAAGGGGCATTGCAGTAGTACCGTACTTGGACGACATCCTGATTCAAGCGTCGTCTCTGTCAAAAGCAAAGGCTCATACGGACATCGTCCTAGCCTTTCTCAGATCTCACGGATGGAAAGTGAACATAGAAAAAAGTTCTCTTTCCCCGTCAACAAGAGTTCCCTTCTTGGGAACAATAATAGACTCCTTAGAAATGAGGATTTTTCTGACAGAGGTCAGAAAATCAAAACTTCTAAGCTCTTGTCAAGTTCTTCATTCTGTTCTTCGTCCTTCCATAGCGCAGTGCATGGAAGTAATAGGATTGATGGTTGCAGCAATGGACATAGTTCCTTTTGCACGAATTCATCTAAGACCATTACAACTGTGCATGCTCAGACAGTGGAATGGGGATTATACAGACTTGTCTCCGACGATTCAAGTAGATCAAAGGACCAGAGATTCACTCCGTTGGTGGCTAATCCTGGACAACCTGTCACAGGGAATGAGCTTCCGCAGACCAGAGTGGGTCATTGTCACGACCGACGCCAGTCTGGTGGGCTGGGGCGCGGTCTGGGAACCCCTGAAAGCTCAGGGTCTATGGTCTCGGGAAGAATCTCTTCTCTCGATAAACATTCTGGAACTGAGAGCGATATTAAATGCTCTCAAAGCTTGGCCTCATCTAGCAAAGGCCAAATTCATAAGGTTTCAATCAGACAACATGACAACAGTTGCATATATCAACCATCAGGGGGGAACAAGGAGTTCCCTGGAGATGGAGGAAGTGACCAAGATAATTCAATGGGCGGAGGATCACTCCTGCCACTTGTCTGCAATCCACATCCCAGGAGTGGAAAATTGGGAAGCGGATTTTCTGAGTCGTCAGACATTCCATCCGGGGGAGTGGGAACTCCACCCGGAAATCTTTGCCCAAATAACTCAATTGTGGGGCATTCCAGACATGGATCTGATGGCGTCTCGTCAGAACTTCAAGGTTCCTTGTTACGGGTCCAGATCCAGGGATCCCAAGGCGACTCTAGTAGATGCACTAGTAGCACCTTGGACCTTCAACCTAGCTTATGTTTTCCCACCGTTTCCTCTCATTCCCAGGCTGGTAGCCAGGATCAACCAGGAGAGGGCTTCGGTGATCTTGATAGTTCCTGCGTGGCCACGCAGGACTTGGTATGCAGACCTGGTGAATATGTCATCGGCTCCACCATGGAAGCTACCTTTGAGACAGGACCTTCTTGTTCAAGGTCCATTCGAACATCCGAATCTGGTTTCTCTCCAACTGACTGCTTAGAGATTGAACGCTTGATTTTATCAAAGCGCGGGTTTTCAGATTCTGTAATAGATACTCTGATTCAGGCTAGAAAGCCTGTGACTAGAAAAATGTACCATAAGATATGGAAAAAATATATCTGTTGGTGTGAATCTAAAGGATTCCCATGGAACAAGATAAAAATTCCTAGGATTTTATCCTTTCTACAAGAGGGTTTGGAGAAGGGATTATCTGCAAGTTCTCTGAAGGGACAGATTTCTGCGTTATCTGTTTTACTTCACAAAAGGCTGGCAGCTGTGCCAGACGTTCAAGCGTTTGTTAAGGCTCTGGTTAGAATCAAGCCTGTTTACAGACCTTTGACTCCTCCCTGGAGTCTTAATCTAGTTCTTCAAGGGGTTCCGTTTGAACCCTTACATTCCGTAGATATTAAGTTATTATCTTGGAAAGTTTTGTTTTTGGTTGCAATTTCTGAGTTATCTGCTCTGCAGTGTTCTCCGCCCTATCTGGTGTTCCATGCAGATAAGGTGGTTTTGCGTACTAAGCCTGGTTTTCTTCCAAAAGTTGTTTCCAACAAGAATATTAACCAGGAGATAGTTGTACCTTCTTTGTGCCCGAATCCAGTTTCAAAGAAGGAACGTTTGTTACACAATTTGGACGTAGTCCGTGCTCTAAAATTCTATTTAGAGGCCACTAAAGATTTCAGACAAACTTCTTCTTTGTTTGTTGTTTATTCTGGTAAAAGGAGAGGTCAAAAAGCAACTTCTACCTCTCTTTCTTTTTGGCTTAAAAGCATTATCCGTTTGGCTTATGAGACTGCCGGACGGCAGCCTCCTGAAAGAATCACAGCTCACTCCACTAGGGCTGTGGCTTCCACATGGGCCTTCAAGAACGAGGCTTCTGTTGACCAGATATGTAAGGCAGCGACTTGGTCTTCACTGCACACTTTTGCCAAATTTTACAAATTTGATACTTTTGCTTCTTCAGAGGCTATTTTTGGGAGAAAGGTTTTGCAAGCCGTGGTGCCTTCCATTTAGGTGACCTGATTTGCTCCCTCCCTTCATCCGTGTCCTAAAGCTTTGGTATTGGTTCCCACAAGTAAGGATGACGCCGTGGACCGGACACACCGATGTTGGAGAAAACAGAATTTATGCTTACCTGATAAATTACTTTCTCCAACGGTGTGTCCGGTCCACGGCCCGCCCTGGTTTTTTTAATCAGGTCTGATGAATTATTTTCTCTAACTACAGTCACCACGGTATCATATGGTTTCTCCTATGCATATTTCCTCCTGTAAGTCGGTCGAATGACTGGGGTAGGCGGAGCCTAGGAGGGATCATATGACCAGCTTTGCTGGGCTCTTTGCCATTTCCTGTTTGGGAAGAGAATATCCCACAAGTAAGGATGACGCCGTGGACCGGACACACCGTTGGAGAAAGTAATTTATCAGGTAAGCATAAATTCTGTTTTTAAAACTTTGACCCCCAAAATCTATTACAAATCTAGAACCACCAAAAAACACCCATGCTAAATAGTTTTTACATTTTGTCCTGAGTTTAGAAATACCCAATGTTTACATGTTCTTTGCTTTTTTTGTAAGTTATAGGGCAATAAATACAAGTAGCACTTTGCTATTTCCAAACTACTTTTGTTCATAATTAGCGCTAGTTACATTAGAACACTGATATCTTTCAGGAATCCCTGAATATCCCTAGACATGTATATATTTTTTTTTAGAAGACATCCCAAAGTATTGATCTAGGCCCATTTTGGTATATTTCATGCCACCATTTCACCGATCAAAAAAAAAAATCGTTCACTTTCTCCAACATAGGTGTGTCCGGTCCACGGCGTCATCCTTACTTGTGGGATATTCTCTTCCCCAACAGGAAATAGCAAAGAGCCCAGCAAAGCTGGTCACATGATCCCTCCTAGGCTCCGCCTTCCCCAGTCATTCTCTTTGCCGTTGTACAGGCAACATCTCCACGGAGATGGCTTAGAGTTTTTTGGTGTTTAAATGTAGTTTTTATTCTTCGATCAAGAGTTTGTTATTTTAAAATAGTGCTGGTATGTACTATTTACTCTGAAACAGAAAAGGATGAAGATTTCTGTTTGTGAGAGGAAGATGATTTTAGCAGACAGTAACTAAAATCGATTGCTGTTTCCACATAGGACTGTTGAGAGGAATTAACTTCAGTTGGGGGAAACAGTGAGCAGACTTTTGCTGCTTGAGGTATGACACATTTCTAACAAGACTTGGTAATGCTGGAAGCTGTCATTTTCCCTATGGGATCCGGTAAGCCATTTTTATTAAATAAGAATAAAGGGCTTCACAAGGGCTTTAAAGACTGGTAGACATTTTTCTGGGCTAAAACGATTGATTTATAAGCATTTTTAATAGTTTATAGCTTTGAGGAGTTATTTTATTCTTGGGAATTATGTTGAATAACCGGCAGGCACTGTATTGGACACCTTTTTCTCTGGGGGCCTTCTCTAATCATAGGCAGAGCCTCATTTTCGCGCCACTAATGCGCAGTTGTTTTTGGGAAGCAAGGCATGCAGATGCATGTGTGAGGAGCTCAGATACATAGAAAAAGCTTACTGAAGGCGTCATTTGGTATCGTATTCCCCTCTGGGCTTGGTTGGGTCTCAGCAAAGCAGATACCAGGGACTGTATAGGGGTTAAATATAAAAACGGCTCCGGTTCCGTTATTTTAAGAGTTAAAGCTTTCAAATTTGGTGTGCAATACTTTTAAGGCTTTAAGACACTGTGGTGAAATTTTGGTGAATTTTGAACAATTCCTTCATACTTTTTCACATATTCAGTAATAAAGTGTGTTCAGTTTAAAATTTAAAGTGACAGTAACGGTTTTATTTTAAAACGTTTTTTGTACTTTGTTATCAAGTTTATGCCTGTTTAACATGTCTGAACTATCAGATAGACTATGTTCTGTATGTGAGGAAGCCAAGGTTCCTTCTCATTTAAATAGATGTGATGTATGTGACAAAAAATTTAGAGAAAATGATGCCCAAGATGATTCCTCAAGTGAGGGGAGTAAGCATGGTACTGCATCATCCCCTCCTTTGTCTACGCCAGTCTTGCCCACACAGGAGGCCCCTAGTACATCTAGTGTGCCAATACTCCTTACTATGCAACAATTAACGGCTGTAATGGATAATTCTATCAAAAACATTTTAGCCAAAATGCCCACTTATCAGCGAAAGCGCGACTGCTCTGTTTTAGAAAATACTGAAGAGCATGAGGACGCTGATGATAATGGTTCTGACATGCCCCTACACCAGTCTGAGGGGGCCAGGGAGGTTTTGTCTGAGGGAGAAATTTCAGATTCAGGGAAAATTTCTCAACAAGCTGAACCTGATGTGATTACATTCAAATTTAAATTGGAACATCTCCGCGCTCTGCTTAAGGAGGTGTTATCTACTCTGGATGATTGTGACAATTTGGTCATTCCAGAGAAATTATGTAAGATGGACAAGTTCCTAGAGGTCCCGGGGCCCCCCGAAGCTTTTCCTATACCCAAGCGGGTGGCGGACATTGTACACAAAGAATGGGAAAGGCCCGGCATACCTTTTGTCCCTCCCCCTATATTTAAGAAATTGTTTCCTATGGTCGACCCCAGAAAGGACTTATGGCAGACAGTCCCCAAGGTCGAGGGGGCGGTTTCTACTCTAAACAAACGCACTACTATCCCTATAGAAGATAGTTGTGCTTTCAAAGATCCTATGGATAAAAAATTAGAGGGTTTGCTTAAAAAGATGTTTGTTCAGCAAGGTTACCTTCTACAACCAATTTCATGCATTGTTCCTGTCACTACAGCAGCGTGTTTCTGGTTCGATGAACTAGAAAAGTCGCTCAATAAAGATTCTTCTTATGAGGAGATTTTGGACAGAATTCATGCTCTTAAATTGGCTAACTCTTTTACTTTAGACGCCACTTAGCAATTGGCTAGATTAGCGGCGAAAAATTTGGGGTTTGCTATTGTGGCGCGCAGAGCGCTTTGGCTAAAATCTTGGTCAGCGGATGCGTCTTCCAAGAACAAATTGCTTAACATACCTTTCAAGGGGAAAACGCTGTTTGGCCCTGACTTGAAAGAGATTATTTCAGATATCACTGGGGGTAAGGGCCACGCCCTTCCTCAGGATAGGTCTTTTAAGGCTAAAAATAAACCAAATTTTCGTCCCTTTCGCAGAAACGGACCAGCCCCAAGTTCTACATCCTCTAAGCAAGAGGGTAATACTTCTCAAACCAAGCCAGCCTGGAGGCCAATGCAAGGCTGGAACAAAGGTAAGCAGGCCAAGAAACCTGCCACTGCTACCAAGACAGCATGAGATGTTGGCCCCCGATCCGGGACCGGATCTGGTGGGCGGCAGACTTTCTCTCTTCGCTCAGGCTTGGGCAAGAGATGTTCTGGATCCTTGGGCGCTAGAAATAGTCTCCCAAGGTTATCTTCTGGAATTCAAGGAGCTACCCCCAAGGGGGAGGTTCCACAGGTCTCAATTGTCTTCAGACCACATAAAAAGACAGGCATTCTTACATTGTGTAGAAGACCTGTTAAAAATGGGAGTGATTCATCCTGTTCCATTAGGAGAACAAGGGATGGGATTCTACTCCAATCTGTTCATAGTTCCCAAAAAAGAGGGAACATTCAGACCAATCTTAGATCTCAAGATCCTAAACAAATTTCTCAAGGTTCCATCGTTCAAAATGGAAACCATTCGGACAATTCTTCCTACCATCCAGGAAGGTCAATTCATGACCACGGTGGATTTAAAGGATGCGTATCTACATATTCCTATCCACAAGGAACATCATCGGTTCCTAAGGTTCGCCTTTCTGGACAAGCATTACCAGTTTGTGGCACTTCCATTCGGATTAGCCACTGCTCCAAGAATTTTCACAAAGGTACTAGGGTCCCTTCTAGCGGTGCTACGACCAAGGGGCATTGCCGTAGTACCTTACTTGGACGACATACTGATTCAAGCGTCGTCCCTACCACAAGCAAAGGCTCATACGGACATTGTCCTGGCCTTTCTCAGATCTCACGGGTGGAAAGTGAACGTAGAAAAAAGTTCTCTATCTCCGTCAACAAGAGTTCCCTTCTTGGGAACAATAATAGACTCCTTAGAAATGAGGATTTTTCTGACAGAGGCCAGAAAATCAAAACTTCTAAGCTCTTGTCAAGTACTTCATTCTGTTCTTCTTCCTTCCATAGCGCAGTGCATGGAAGTAATAGGTTTGATGGTCGCGGCAATGGACATAGTTCCTTTTGCGCGAATTCATCTGAGACCATTACAACTGTGCATGCTCAGTCAGTGGAATGGGGATTATACAGACTTGTCTCCGACGATACAAGTAGATCAGAGGACCAGAGATTCACTCCGTTGGTGGCTGACCCTGGACAACCTGTCACAGGGGATGAGCTTCCGCAGACCAGAGTGGGTCATTGTCACGACCGACGCCAGTCTGGTGGGCTGGGGCGCGGTCTGGGAACCCCTGAAAGCTCAGGGTCTTTGGTCTCGGGAAGAATCTCTTCTCCCGATAATTATTCTGGAACTGAGAGCGATATTCAATGCTCTCAAGGCTTGGCCTCAGCTAGCAAAGGCCAAATTCATACGGTTTCAATCAGACAACATGACGACTGTTGCGTATATCAACCATCAGGGGGGAACAAGGAGTTCCCTGGCGATGGAAGAAGTGACCAAAATCATTCAATGGGCGGAGACTCACTCCTGCCACTTGTCTGCAATCCACATCCCAGGAGTGGAAAATTGGGAAGCGGATTTTCTGAGTCGTCAGACATTTCATCCGGGGGAGTGGGAACTCCATCCGGAAATCTTTGCCCAAATAACTCAATTTTGGGGCATTCCAGACATGGATCTGATGGCCTCTCGTCAGAACTTCAAGGTTCCTTGCTACGGGTCCAGATCCAGGGATCCCAAGGCGACTCTAGTAGATGCACTAGTAGCACCTTGGACCTTCAACCTAGCTTATGTATTCCCACCGTTTCCTCTCATCCCCAGGCTGGTAGCCAGGATCAATCAGGAGAGGGCATCGGTGATCTTGATAGCTCCTGCGTGGCCACGCAGGACTTGGTATGCAGACCTGGTGAATATGTCATCGGCTCCACCATGGAAGCTACCTTTGAGACAGGACCTTCTTGTTCAAGGTCCGTTCGAACATCCGAATCTGGCCTCACTCCAACTGACTGCTTGGAGATTGAACGCTTGATTTTATCAAAGCGAGGGTTCTCAGATTCTGTCATTGATACTCTTGTTCAGGCCAGAAAGCCTGTAACTAGAAAAATCTACCATAAAATATGGAAAAAATATATCTGTTGGTGTGAATCTAAAGGATTCCCATGGAACAAGATAAAAATTCCTAAGATTCTATCCTTTCTTCAAGAAGGTTTGGAGAAAGGATTATCTGCAAGTTCTTTGAAGGGACAGATTTCTGCTTTATCTGTTTTACTTCACAAAAAGCTGGCGGCTGTGCCAGATGTTCAAGCTTTTGTTCAGGCTCTGGTTAGAATCAAGCCTGTTTACAAACCTTTGACTCCTCCTTGGAGTCTCAATTTAGTTCTTTCAGTTCTTCAGGGGGTTCCGTTTGAACCCCTACATTCCGTTGATATCAAGTTATTATCTTGGAAAGTTTTGTTTTTGGTTGCAATTTCTTCTGCTAGAAGAGTTTCAGAGTTATCTGCTCTGCAGTGTTCTCCTCCTTATCTGGTGTTCCATGCAGATAAGGTGGTTTTGCGTACTAAACCTGGTTTTCTTCCGAAAGTTGTTTCTAACAAAAACATTAACCAGGAGATAGTCGTGCCTTCTTTGTGTCCGAATCCAGTTTCAAAGAAGGAACGTTTGTTGCACAATTTGGATGTAGTTCGTGCTCTAAAATTCTATTTAGATGCTACAAAGGATTTCAGACAAACATCTTCCTTGTTTGTTGTTTATTCTGGTAAAAGGAGAGGTCAAAAAGCAACTTCTACCTCTCTCTCTTTTTGGCTTAAAAGCATCATCAGATTGGCTTATGAGACTGCCGGACGGCAGCCTCCTGAAAGAATCACAGCTCATTCCACTAGGGCCGTGGCTTCCACATGGGCCTTCAAGAACGAGGCTTCTGTTGATCAGATATGTAAGGCAGCGACTTGGTCTTCACTGCACACTTTTACTAAATTTTACAAATTTGATACTTTTGCTTCTTCTGAGGCTATTTTTGGGAGAAAGGTTTTGCAAGCCGTGGTGCCTTCCATCTAGGTGACCTGATTTGCTCCCTCCCATCATCCGTGTCCTAAAGCTTTGGTATTGGTTCCCACAAGTAAGGATGACGCCGTGGACCGGACACACCTATGTTGGAGAAAACAGAATTTATGTTTACCTGATAAATTACTTTCTCCAACGGTGTGTCCGGTCCACGGCCCGCCCTGGTTTTTTAATCAGGTCTGATGATTTATTTTCTTTAACTACAGTCACCACGGTATCATATGATTTCTCCTATGCAAATATTCCTCCTTTAAGTCGGTCGAATGACTGGGGAAGGCGGAGCCTAGGAGGGATCATGTGACCAGCTTTGCTGGGCTCTTTGCCATTTCCTGTTGGGGAAGAGAATATCCCACAAGTAAGGATGACGCCGTGGACCGGACACACCGTTGGAGAAAGTAATTTATCAGGTAAACATAAATTCTGTTTTTTCACAATTTTTTTCACAAACTTTAGGTTTCTCACTGAAATCATTTACAAATAGTGCAATTATGACACAAATGTTTGTAAATGCTTATCTGGGATCCCCTTTGTTCAGAAATAGCAGACTTATATGGCTTTGGCGTTGCTTTTTGGTAATTAGAAGGCCGCTAAATGCCGCTGCGCACCACACTTATTATGCCCAGCAGTGAAGGGGTTAATCAGGTAGCTTGTAGGGAGCTTGCAGGGTTAATTTTAGCTTTAGTGTAGAGATCAGCCTCCCACCTGACACATCCCACCCCCTGATCCCTCCCAAACAGCTCTCTTCCCTCCCCACCCCACAATTGTCCCCACCAGTACTAGTCTGCCAGTACTAAAATAAGTGGGGGGTTTTAAAAAAAAAAAAAAAAAACATAATGCTGTGTTGTAGGATTCCCCCCTTAGCCCAAAACAGCTCTCTAACCCTCTACCTTATTGTGCGCCATCTTGGGTACTGGCAGTTTATATAGTTTAAAAAACAAACAAAACAAAAAAAAACATTTTATTAACAAATTACTGTAGTGTAGCTGCCCCCCTCAACATCCAACCCCCCCACCCTCTCCCAGATCCCTTAACTGAAAATTCCCAACCTCCCCATGGAACCACCTTGTTTTAGTAACCTTTATTATGCCATAGTGTAGGGTTCCCACCCTTGCACGCACGCGATCCCGCCCCCTTCTTCACTGGTGGCCGCCCACCCGCCTCCCTGCATCAGCTCCCACCCACCAACGATCACGGCCATCGATGGCTGATGCAGAGAGGGCCACTGTGTGTCTCTCTCTGCATCGGACTGCTAGAAAATGTTATTGCAGGATGCCTCAATATCGAGGCATCACTGCAATAACATGAAAGCGGCAGGATCGCTTCCACCGCTTTCAAACACCACGACGTACAGGGTATGTCTCTGGTCGTTAAGGACCTTTTTTTTGTAACCCTTAAGGGGTTAAGAACCTCTGTCTACCAGGATTGCTTGTGCCCTATAATACAAGCAAAGCTATTAGACACATACCCCCCCCCAGAGAGCTCAGTACATTCTTTAGAATGCTGATTCCTGCACGCTACACAGTGATTGGTTAATATGTGCGCTCTGATGCATAATGCCGAAATTACATGCAGCTCTGGAGTGGGGCTTTACATATGTGTTTAACCCTATTACAGGGATCAATCGCACTTATCTCTGCTCAGTGATGCAGAAGTGACATGTAACAAATTGTCCCTCTAAATGGTATTTTGTGAATGTCCTTTTGCTGCAGTGATCGGGTTGCTGTATCTTAACCATTGTCTCACTATTCGTTATTGGCAGTGCCGTTTGTAATTCTGTGCCGTTTGGATGTAGGATTAATATATAGACTGTATGTGCTGCAGGATAACATGTTAATTGTTTAAACTTCAGAGATTGTTTTGCTGGAAATAGAAACTGAAGCTCTTTTTAAAAGACGTTCGAGAAATTAGAAATGCAGTCTTTCTTTTTTTTTGAGCCTGTTGACCTCCAAAACAGATGGGAGTTATCTGAGCAATTATTGCTGTCAGTTTCAGTATACGGAGATGCATATATTACTGCGGCCAATTAGTGATTCATTTACGATTGGCTGATGCGTTAGGCAGATGGAATATTTGGCATTGGTTATGGATGTTGTTTTGATAACGGGGTTTTGATATTAATAGCAGAGACTGGAGGTGGTTTAGCAAGCAGCGAATATTAGTTCCGCCATATGCAGAAACGCAGAGGGGGAAAGGCCACAATACGTGTTAAGCATTTGTTCGTTTTGTACTAAACATTTTGGGATGTTAAATTAAATGTTGCAGAGAAGGAGTAGGGCATCTGGTAATCCCTTTAATGTAACAGAGAACTACAACCCTCTCTGGAATCTATGTAGTTAAAGGACCATTCAATATCGTAGAATTACATAATTAACAAGTACGTAATAAAAACCGCTTACTCTGAATTTCAAATAAGCAGTAGATTTTTTTTTTTCTGACAAATTTATTTTCCATCTAAAGGGCAGGAGAGTCCACGGCTTCATTCATTCATTACTGTTAGGTAGGAGGGGGCAAAGACACCCCAGCCAAAGGCTTAAATACCTCCCCCACGTCCCTCATCCCCCAGTCATTCTTTGCCTTTCATCACAGGAGGACGGCATAGAAGTGCCAAAGATTGGAGTAGTCTCTTATGGAGGGTAGTACTCTTCACATTGGGACTGGAGTTTAAAGTAGTCCTCTCAGCCTCTCAGTGAGAGCCTGGGTGAAAGTTAGAGTCCGGAGATACAGGGAGAGTCTTTCTGCGAAACCATCCCGACTCATATTAACAGCTCCACAAGCAATCAGCGTTGACGAGTTTCGCTGCCTGCTTTTTACACTCAAGTCCATGTCAGGAGTGAGGCTACTAACCTGTCACACTTGAAGGGCTGTGTTCCTGTTCCACGGCGTAGATACTGGTAAGATTGTTTCATTTTTTATTACATAACAAGACGGAAGACAGGGTCACAGTGTGACGCCTTTTATCTTTAAAGAATCAAGGGTTAATATTCCTGGACAGGGGATTATTGAACAGGGGGGTTTATACATGATATTGTTTGTGTTATTGCTGCGTTATGTGCGAGATGAGGCTCTGGCAATGTGTGGAACTTTCAGGTGTCTTACGGGCGTATTGCGCGGCCCTTTTTTGGTGTGTTTTTCTCCTTAGGCAGGGGCGGTCCTGCCAGGAATTCCATGTGACCGGATGTGGCTATCTCTCTTCCTCTGTTGATCAGCTGTGCAGGAGACGACACGGTTTCTGTAGTCCAGGTCATAGGAGTTGGTGAGAGCCCCAGCCATTGGAGGTTATAAAGGTGCCTATTATTAAGTTAATCTAGTCCGTAATAACAGTGCAAACTATGGAGGACTCTGACGCGTTAGAGGGTTCTCCCTCTTTAACGAGGTCTCATTCCTGTGCTTATTGTGAGGAGGTTCTGGTAGAACAGCCTGCTCAACTATGTTCCACACGCCTTAATAAAGTTACTAAATCTAAAAGTAAACAGATGTCTAGTACTACTGAGGTGCGTTCCCTGCATTCATCTCCAATTGCACATGCAGCGCCCCAGGGTCCAACCATTACTCCTGCGGGAGAGATTCGTTGGCCATCAGATTTTGATGATCAACTGCAAACTGTGAATATTGAAAGTGATCCATGCCTTACCACGTTCTGCTAAGCGCAAGTGTAGGGCGTATCATGGCGGCCCGGCCCAGGGGTTGTCTACGCCTATGGAAATATCAGAGGCATTATAGGATGACGAGGCCCACTCCGACTCTTCGGAGGAGGCCCCTTCTGGGTCGGAGTCTGTGTCATCTAAACCTCCTTGCTACTCTGGAGGTTCCAGAACCGAATCTTCCGGAGGAACCTGCGATTCCTAAGCTTGATGAGGTATATGAGGACAGGGTGGTGCCTCAGGCTTTCCCGGTTCCTGTTAAGATGGCAAATATTAAGAATGAATGGGAGCAATTCAGTTCTTCCTTTTCCCCTTCTTGCTTTAAGAAACTGTTCCCCGTTCCGGACTCTCAGCTGAAGCTGTGGGGTACTGTCCCTAAGGTGGATGGTGCTATCTCCATGCTCGCAAAGCGGACAACTATTCCCCTCGAGGATTGTTTGTCGTTTAAGGAGCCCATGGATAAAAAGTTGGAAAATATGTAGCCGCGATTTCCGGAGCTGCAACATATTGGTGTGAATCCCTGTGTGAAATGGTTGAGGGGGAGACTTCCATCGACGAGATACAGGAGAAGATTATGGCGCTGAAGGTCGCCAATTCTTTCATCTGTGATGCCAATATGCAAATTATTCGCCTGAAAGCCAAGGTGTCAGGTTTTTCCGTTTTAGCTTGCAGGGCTCTGTGGCTAAAGTCTTAGTCTGCGGACATGACCCCTAAGTCGAGGCAGTTGTCCCTGCCTTTTCAAGGAAAGATTCTGTTCGGTCCAGGATTGGAATCGATCGTATCCATGGTTACGGGAGGCAAGGGAACTTTCCTACTGCAGGATAAGAAGGCTAAGCCTAAAGGATCTACTTTTCGTCCCTTTTCTTGTGGACAAGACCCAGCGCCAGCAGCCCACTGCGAAAGTGGACCAGTCCAAGGGAATTTGGAAGCCGGCTCATTCTTGGAACAAGTCTAAGCAGAGCAAGAAGCCCGCCGAGACAAAATAGTCATGAAGGGGCGGCCCCCAACCAGTCTCCGAACCAAGTAGGGGGCAGATTATCTCTTATCAGAAGCCTGGTCACAGGACGTTCAGACCCCTTGGGTTCTGGAGGTTGTCGCCCAGGGTTACAGGATAAGGTTCAGATCCCATCCGCCCAGGGGCAAATTCCTCCTGTCATACCTGTCTTCAAGACCAGAAAAGAGAGAGGCCTTTCTAGAGTGTGTGAGGGATCTCTCCTCTCTCTGCGTTATCGTACCAGTACCCCTAGCAGAAAGGGGTCTAGGGTACTATTCAAATCTTTTTGAGGTTCCAAAGAAGGAGGGCACGTTCCGCCCGATTCTGGACCTCAAGTGTTTAAACAAATTTCTGAGTGTTCCATCGTTTAAAATGGAAACTATCAAATCTAATCTGCCCTTAGTTCAACAGGGACAGTTTATCACACTTATAGACTTGAAGGACGCTTACCTTCATGTGCAAATCCACAGGGACCACTTCAAGTTCCTAAGATTTGCGTTTCTGGACCAGTTTGTGGCCCTCCCCTTTGGTCTGGTGACATCCCCAAGAGTCTTCACGAAGGTTCTGAGGGCGCTACTTGCGGTGGCCAGAGCCAATGCTGTGGCGCCCTATCTGGAAGACATCCTAGTCCAGGCGCTGTTGCTCAGTCTCGCAGAGGATCATTCAAGGGCTCTTCTTCTTTTGCTCCAATCTCACGGTTGGAAGATCAACTCAGGAAAGAGTTCCCTGGTTCCCAGCAACAGGGTGGAGTTCCTTAGCACGATAATAGACTCTATGTCCATGAAAATATTTCTCACAATCGACGCAGGAAGATTGCGTCCTCTTCAGTCCTCCTCAAGCCCCTCAGTGGCTTAGTGTATGGAGGTGATCAGACTCAAAATTTCCAGCATAGACGTCATTCCAACCTGCCAGGTTCCATCTCAGACCTCTTCAATTGTGCATGTTGAGACAGTGGAACGGCGATAATTCAGATCTATCACAGCAGATATCCATGGATGCTCGGACTCGGATCTCCCTCTCTTGGTGGATCCATCAGGAACAACTGACATCCTTCTTGAGACCGTCCTAGGAGATTGTGACCTTCTTCGGGTAAGCGTAAAAGGAAATCTAAACATTTGCCTGCTAGTAAGGTTTCTGACCCCTCTAAGTCTGCATTAGTCAATCTTTCTCAATTGTCTAATGAGGAAAATACTTTAGTAGCTTCTGAAGGTGAAATCTCAGACTGACACTTTAGCAGAAAAATCTTCAGACTCTGAGGAAGTAAATTTTAGATTTAAACTTGAACACCTCCGGTTACTACTGAAGGAGGTTCTAGCTACTTTGGACGACTCTGAACCTTCAGTTGCTGTCAACCCCACAAAGTCTTCTAAACTGGGTAGAGTTTATGATTCTCCATCTTCTGAGGAGGTTTTTCCTGTTCCAAAGAAGATGTCTGAAATTATAGCTCAGGAATGGGATAAACCAGGGGTTTCTTTTTCCCCTTCCCCTGTTTTTAAAAAGATGTTTCCTGTTGCTTACTCTATTTGTGACTCATGACTCACTGTTCCTAAGGTAGAAGGAGCTATTTCTACTCTTGCTAAGAGAACTACCATTCCTATTGAGGATAATTGCTCTTTCAAGGATCCAATGGATAAGAAGCTAGAGGCTTACTTGAAAAAGATGTACATCTATCAAGGATTACAGTGGCAACCTGCAGCAAGTATTGCCACGGTTGCGGGTGCAGCATCTTATTGGTGCAACGCCTTGTCTGCTTTTATTTCTGAGGAAACTACAGGTAGAGGAGATCTAGGATAGGATCAAAGCTCTTAAATTGGCCAATACCTTTATCTGTGATGCCAACATACAAATGATTAGACTGAGAGCTAAGATGTCTAGCTAAACTCTGGGTAAAACTCTGTTTGGACCTGGTCTGGCCGTAATCATTTCAGAGATTACAGGTGGAAAGGGATCTTTCCTACCTCAGGACAAGAAGAATAGACCCTAGAGGTCGACAATCTTCTATTTTTCTAAACCAGAGCAATCCAGGTCCTCTTGGAAATCCATCAAGCCCTGGAACAAAGGAAAACAAAAAGCGCTCTGCTGACTCTAAATCGGCATGAAGGGTCCGCCCCCAATCCGATTGTGGATCAGGTGGGGGGCAGACTTTCCTTTTTCAAACAGGCCTGGATTTACAATGTCCCAGACCCATGGGTGGTGGACATAGTATGCCAGGGTTACAAGATAGGGTTCAAATCTTGCCCTCCAAGGGGCAGATTTCTCCTGTCAAGATTATCCTCAAACCAGGTAAAGAGGGAGGCCTTCTTAAATTGTGTAAAAGACCTATCCTCCCTGGGAGTTGTTGTACCAGTCCCTCTAAAAGAAAAAGGTCTAGGATTTTATTCAAATCTATTTGTGGTTCCCATAAAGGAGGGAACTTTTCGCCCAATCCATGTTTTAAAGTGTCTCAACAAATTCCTCAGGGTCCCGTCCTCCAAGATGGAAGGTCAGTTCATGACAACCATAGATACAACAAAGGTTTTTTTTGGTTAAGCACACCACAAAAGGACTGTTTAATCTTAACACACATATTGTGGGAGTGCTACCAAAGTGACCAAAACAATTACAAAACAACAAAGTATTGGTGCACATCCAACCACTTAAGTCCACTCTTTCATGGCATATTTGTATATGCTTCTGTCTGCCAAATATACTTACATAGCTTCTAATAAGATTGGGATAAACATCTCGCAATAATATTGGCTTATATTTGAGCTGCAAAAACAAGTATACTTCTAAGTGCTAAATATACTTACATAGTTCAAATAAAATTGGGATTAACATCTCGCAATAATATTGACTTATATTTATGCTGCAAAAAAATGTTTTGCCTGTTCAAAATGCCTTTAAATGAAATGGGATCTTAGTCGCACATTATGATTATATTCTGCTAAGCCAGTCACCACTTACAAGGTGTCCCACATAAGACTGGTCCTAACACTAACCAGTTTCCACACTGCAGCAAGTCATGTCTACACAGTGTGAAGCTTTCTAGCTTATTAATTATATCACAATTACATTATCTGGAACACACCTGGGCTGGTTGGCGTGCATTAACCAAAGGGGAGGAATTTGGTCAGCTCCCTATTCAAAAGATACAACAAAGGGGTTTTTTGGTTAAGCACACCACAAAAGGACTGTTTAATCTTAACACACCAATACTTTTTGTTGTTTCATGACAACCATAGACCTTAAGGACGTATACTTACATGTTCCCATTCACAGGAATCATCACCAGTTTTCTAAGATTTGCCTTTCTGGACAAGCATTTCCAGTTTATTGCCCTTCCATTGGGTCTTGCCATAGCTCCCAGAATATTCACAAAGGTCCTGGGAGCACTTTTGTCAGTGATCAGATCCCAGGGAATTGCAGTGGTGCCTTTTCTAGATGACATCTTAGTTCAAGTGTCATCTTTTTTTCAATTAGCAAAATCTCATACTGAGATGTTCTCTTTTCTACGTTCCCACAGGTGGAAAGTGACTCTGGAAAAGAGTTCTCTACTTCCGTCTACAAGAGTGTGTTTCCTAAGAGCAATCAGACTCCTTGTCCATGAAGATTTTCCTGACGGATGTCAGAAAATCCAAACTTCTTGCTGCTTGCCTTTCTCTCCAGTCTGCCTTTCAACAGTGGCTCAATGCATGGAGATGATTGGTCTGATGGTGGCTTCCATGGACATCCATTCCTTTTGCTCGATTCTATCTACGACCGCTGCAGCTTTGCATGCTCCATCAGTGGAACGGAGACCATTCAGATTTATCACAGAGGATAAATCTGGACTCCCTAACAAGAGAATCTCTCTCATGGTGGATTTCACAGTAACGGCTGTCTCGGGGCACTTGCTGCCTGAGACCTTCCTGGGTGTTTGTAACTACGGACGCCAGCCTGTCAGGCTGGGGAGCTGTTTGGGGTTCTCTGAAGGTTCAGGGCCTATGATCTCGGGAAGTCTCTTCTCTTCCCATAAAAATCTTGTATTTGAGAGCAATCTTCAATGCCTTGACAGCGTGGCCTTTATCTTTAGTCGGGTTTATCAGATTTCAGTCGGACAACATCACCTCAGTGGCTTACATCAACCACCAGGGAGGAACTTGGAGTTCCTTGGCCATGAAGGAGGTGACTTGCATTCTTCAGTGGGCGGAAGCTCGCAATTGTCTCCTATCTGCCATCCACATTCCAGGAGTGGACAATTGGGAAGCAGATTTCCTGAGCAGACAGACTTTTCATCCTGGGGAGTTTGCTCTCCATCCGGAAGTGTTCTTTTAAATAACCCTCAGATGGGGAGTTTCTGGAGTTGGATCGGATGGCGTCCCGCCAAAACCCCACGGTTCCAAAGTACGGTTCAAGGTCAAGAGATCCTCAGGCCGTTCTGATAGATGCCCTAGCGGTTCCATGGGTTTTCTCTCTAACATACCTGTTTCCTCCGTTTGCTCTCTTTCCACGAGTCATTACTCGTATAAACAGGATAGAGCATCGTTAATTCTAATAGCTCCTGCTTGGCCTCACAGGATCTGGTCCGCGGATCTAGTAAGGAAGTCATCTCTACCTCCTTGGAGATTACCTCTGAGGAAGGACCTTTTAATTGAGGGTCCTTTCCTCCATCCAAATCTGGATTCTCTGAAGCTGAATGCTTGGAGATTAAACGCCTAGTTCTGTCTACACGTGTTTTTTTCTGAAGTGGTCATTGATACTATGCTTCAGGCTCGCAAACCTTTTTCTCGCCAGATTTACCATAAGATATGGCGTAAATATCTTTATTGGTGTGAATCTAGGGGTTTCTCCTGGAGCCGGGTGAGTATTCCCGTATTTTATCTTTTCTTCAAGATGGCCAGGAGAAAGGTTTGTCAGTCAGTACTCTGAAGGGTCAGATTTTTGCATTATCTATCCCTTTGCACAAACGTCTGGCAGACTCACCAAATGATCAAGCTTTTGTACAGGCCCAGGTCAGAATCAGGCCTGTGTTTAAACCTGTTGCTCCTCTTTGGAGCCTTAATCTAGTTCTTAAAGTTTTGCAGCAGGCTCCGTTTGAGCCGATGCATGTTATGGATATAAAATTGTTATCTTGGAAGGTTTTGTTTCTCCTTGCCATTTCTTCCACTTAGAGTTTCTGATCTTTCAGCTCTGCAGTGTGATTCTCCGTACATTTATTTTTCATGCAGATAAGGCAATCCTTCATACTAAATTGTGGTTTCTCCCTAAAGTGGTGTCAGATCGAAACATTAATCAGGAAATAGTTGTTCCTTTTTGTCCTAATCCTTCTCATATGGAACATCTTTTGCATAACTTGGATGTTGTGTGCGCTCTAAAGTTTTACTTACAAGCTACTAAAGATTTTCGGCACTCTTCTGCCCTGTTTGTTTTCTCTGAAAAACGTACGGGTCAGAAGGCCACTTCTACTACTCCTGTCTCTCTGGTTGAGACGTTTGATTAATTTGGCTTATGAGACTGCTGGACAGCAGCCTCCTGAGAGAATCACGGCTCATTCCACTAGGGCTATCTCCTTGGGCTTTCAAAAATGAAGCTTCTGTGGAACAGATTTGCAAGGTGGCAACATGGTCCTCTCAGCATACTTTTTCCAAATTCTACAAATTTGATACTTTTGCCTCAGCTGAGGCTTCTTTTGGGGAAAGGATCTTCAAGCGGTGGTGCCTTCTGTTTAGGTCCTCCTGCCTTTTTTTCTCCCTCCCTGTTCATTCCGTGTCCTCTAGCTTGGGTATTGGTTCCCACTAGTAATTGCAATGACATTGTGGACTCTCTAGGTCATAGGAAAGAAAACAAAATGTATGCTTACCTGATAAATTTCTTTCTTTCTCGACATGAAGGGTCCACGACCCCACCCTCTTTTTAATTATAATTTGGCATTTTTTTTGAGTAAACCTTAGGCACCTTTTCGCCCTTGTGTTTCTTCTTTTTCCATTTTCCTTCGGCTGAATGACTGGGGATTATGGGTAAGGGAAGTTACACTTAACAGCTTTGCTGGGGTGCTCTTTGCCTCCTCCAGCTGGCCAGTAGTTGATTATCACACTAGTAATTGGAATGACGGTGTGGACTCTCCATGTCCGGAAAGAAAGAAATTTATCAGGTAAGCATTAATTTTGTTTTTACCTTAACCATTTCCTCACTGAACTATTTCATGCCGCTATGCTAATGTTTTTTAGTTTTGTGTACTTATATAGTTACACATCAATTTCATTACTTTTTTTTTTCTTTCTGTCTGATACACATCCAAACCATACCTTGCTTATGTTTTCTGTAGAGCAGACTCAACCACTGTATGAAATGCTCAAAATGTAAATTTGTGTGTTGTTTTCTGTAGTGTTCATGGTAAGCAAGAGCACGTTGTGATTCTGTGTCTAGTGTTCATGGTAAGCAAGAGCACTTTGTGATTCTGTGTGTAGTGTTCATGGTAAGCAAGAGCACTTTGTGATTCTGTGTGTAGTGTTCATGGTAAGCAAGAGCACTTTGTGATTCTGTGTCTAGTGTTCATGGTAAGCAAGAGCACTTTGTGATTCTGTGTGTAGTGTTCATGGTAAGCAAGAGCACTTTGTGATTCTGTGTGTAGTGTTCATGGTAAGCAAGAGCACTTTGTGATTCTGCATTTCGCATCAGTTCAGGTTTCTTATTGCTATATTTTCAATAAAAATTACTAACTGCAAATTAGAAGATGATTTATCACCTTTGGTCCTTTTTCACAATTTTTTGCAAAAAATGAGTTGGAATAAAATATCTAACATTTGTGTTCATTCCTTAGCCCCCTGCCTGTACTGTAGTGTGGAGGGCTGGCTCATTCAATAGGTTAAATCATGTCACTTAAGCAATGGAGGCACCTGTAGCTAACGTGTCACTCTTATGGAATCTGCTTTTCGTTTTTAAAAAAACAAAATCAGGAGGAGAGGATTGTTTCCATAGCGCACAATAGCAAGATTAGTATAGTGAGGTATAGCTTGCTATTTGGACTTTACAGTGTCCCTTTAATGTTGAGATCATTGGTCTAGAATTGTTATTTTTTTTAGATTTAGTTTTGTCCTCTGTTTCTAGTAGCTGTTTATTTCCGGCACATAAGCGACACTGACAACATATTTGAAAATATCCCAAACATTTATTTTTAAATATATTTTGAGTAGCGCTTCCGAGCTAATATATTCAGTTTCTGACATAATCACATGCTAGAAACTGAGGACAAATTATTATGCAAAACAAATAGTGACGTTTTGTACGCGTGTACTATGCTTTCTTGTACTGCAGTGTTGTAGCTGGTGAGATCTCGCACATGAAATTGTCCCAGCAGTTCTGCTTTTGATAATGCTGAGCCGTTAGTAATAAGCTTTATATTTTTTCCTACATAGTACTGGATACAAATGATCGTTTCTTAAGAAAAATTACGATTGGGCAGTCCCCAACTGAGAAGGGCTTCACGCGCACAGTAAGTGATGACAGTTTTTAGTTATACCCTTTTCTTCATTGACCAGAAACAATATTTCCCTTTCGTTTCACTTAAGCAGGGGCCTCCTGCTATGTAGATATTCTGTCTTTACGGTATTATATAAAACAAATATTGTCCCACAGGCACAGTTTGACATTTCTGTTGCCAGTGAAATCATGGCAGTTCTGGCACTTACAGACGGTCTAGATGACATGAGACAGCGACTAGGAAAAATGGTGGTCGCTTCCAGCAAGAAAGGGGAACCTATCAGCACTGAGGACTTGGTAGGTTTTTCTGCTGTATGTATATTGATAGGTATTTAGGGTGATAAACCTGGCCGACGCCAGCAGCATTTGTCTCTTTAGAGCCAGATACCTGGCACTTTCACAGGAAGAAATCCAGCTCCGAAAAGAGACAAATGCTGCTGGTGGCGACCATTTTTGGCATTTGTTGCTAAGCAAAACACCCAAATGCCCACGTCTAGTAACCTTGTACATCTGCCCATACATCAAAATATATTAGCTTTTATATAGAAACCATCTGGTTCTTGTTGGGTTTGTTACCTGAGGGCAATATTGTTTGCAGCCGCATGTTCCAGCTCTCTGCTGCAATATTCGGTCTATGAGATCATAACTGGTAACTCACATGGGCAAATATGGATCTGTTATATGTGGCACTTCATTAGTGGTGCTGTACGATTCAGAGGACCTATCAGCATGAACTGTGAGATGATTGCAGTCAGTCTAATGGCACCGTGAGTGGCTGTGGCAGCAGACTGAATCCATAAATCTTGTTTGTTGGCAAATGTGTGAGCTTTGTCAAAATCCAATCACAACCTACTCAGCTACTTGGATATATGAACTTGTTATATCCCAGTATCCACCACTGCAGGATAAACTTATCTTCTGGCCAGGTCCTATTTCAGGTTAGAGTTGGTACTTTTACCCCAACATCTAATCTCTCATCAAATCTTGCCATTCTCATATATGTAACATCTCTAGATTCTAACCAGAACTTGCCCTGTCTGAGGGCCCTTATTGGCTTATCCAACACCCAGTGCCTCCCATACAACCCTCCCACCCAAGCCATTATGTTGCTGTTCTTCTGCTGCACCAATATGACAAGCTATTTACTCCGCACTCACCTGTGCTTCTGCTTTTATTTTCACATACTGATCACCTATGGAAGAGGATCCTGTTCTGACCATAAGGGACTAATCTGTGTGATGATAAATTCCTTTTTTCTTCCACAGGGAGTGAGTGGTGCTTTGGCAGTTCTGATGAAGGATGCGGTGAAGCCCAATCTGATGCAAACGCTGGAGGTGAGCTTGTTTGGTGAAATAGATCAGATACTACTAAACCAGGTTTCCATCTTTCTCCTAGGGTATCCTTTGCTGTATCATTCTTATGTTCTACTAACTTGAGTTTCCTTGTTATCTTGACTTTGTATTATTTTCTCTGCATTTAGTTGTGAACTGATGTGATGTTTATTTATTTTCAGGGGAACCCAGTTTTTGTTCATGCCGGACCCTTTGCTAACATTGCCCATGGCAACTCCTCCATCCTGGCAGATAAAATTGCTCTGAAGCTGGTTGGTCCAGAAGGATTTGTTGGTAAATGTCCCCTTGCTACAACATTTATCCGTATACCATGAGAATACTTTGCTAGATGCTAAACATCTCGTTTCTCACTGGGAATTTTAGTGACTGAAGCTGGGTTTGGAGCTGACATTGGAATGGAGAAGTTTTTTGATATTAAATGCAGATATTCAGGTTTGCGCCCCCATGTGGTAGTACTGGTAGCGACAGTGAGAGCTCTGAAGATGCACGGAGGTGGCCCAACGGTAAAATCATACTTCAGTCCTATAATAAATTGTTAACAAATGTAATAAAAATACTTATGGATAAATACATTTATTTTATTGGCACAAATTATGTTTTCCTTTAATGTTAATAATTTTGTCTTTAGATAAGATTTTTTTTTTTAATTTTGTGTTCTGTTTTAGCTACAGAAATCTGATGTTCCTAAAATTTACCATCCCGTTACAACTCAAGTGGATAAAATGTTAATGAATTTGTCTTTTAGAAAAGTGTTTTTCAGTAAAAAGAAATTTAAGGCTTGAACAATTAACATGTTCTTGTGAAACCACAGGCAGAAATTGTGTTTCTATGCATTAAAAGTGCTTTCTGTTACAGGTGACCGCAGGAGTACCGTTGCCAAAAGAATACACGGAGGAGGTATGGGGTTTTATTCTGTACTGAGATTAAATAGAAATGCTTAGCGATCCTGTCATTTCACTATACTAACAGGATAATGACCACTTAGCTGTGTGACACATAGACGCAGAGTCTTGCAGCTTTTCCTTATCGTAGGTTAGGTATTGACTAGCACCCACTGTTAAATGATAAATCTATTTTCAGCCTGCCTGGAAGACTTGCCCAAGACTTTAGAAGGTTTTCAGTGTATTTAAAGTTCTCCGTATGTGCCAGCGCTCTGTGCGTTTTTTTCTGTTGGTCGTCCTACAGCCATAATGATTGTAAGTGCTCCTGGGTCTATACGTGTTCACAAGGTTACATAGGAGCTATTTTGCAAATGCGTTCTGTCAAACCTAATAAGACCGTGTTTATTTCCTGCCATGTACAAATACAATGATATTTAAACCATTAACCTTTATGAATTCTAGATAGCAATGTTTATTTCATGGTGACATTTTGGAGCTGGCTGTATTTTTGTGTCATTAAAGGGAAATTAAACATTTATATTACTGATGTTATATTTTTTTTCCTTTTGTTATTTAAAATTCTTATTGTAAGATTTTCTAAAAAAAAAAAAAAAAAAAGAAAGTTATATACATTTTATTTTGTGTTCATTGTAGTGTAAACTTACATGTCAATCATTTAATAAAGCCCACCACCTCCCTGCATCCCCTGTCCCTGCTAGTTTCAGATGCTTGTGTGACGTTTTGGCATGCCCCCTTCTTTGGTTTTGCACACATTCAGGATATCTGAGGGGATTATTTCAATTTTGCATGCGCTAATCTACCTCCGCTGCCAAACCAAGCTGTGATCTAAATCATGAAATGCTTGGACAAAACTTTTTTTTTTTTTTTTACAGGCCAAATGCGCATGTGCAAATGAGATTCAGCTGAATGACTACTGCAGGGGGGTGCGCATCGTTTAAAACACAATGGCGCGACCGATGAAGGGCTTAAGAAGAACATATTCAGTGAGGGGGCAGTCATAGGAAGAGGCTTAATTATAAAATTAAAACATAGCAATATAGTCATTATTTAGAGCCTAAGTTGGAAGATTTAAATAAATACGTAGTATAAAGTTTCTAAACAAAAGTTGTTGTTTATGTTTTCTGTTTCTCCAACATAGGTGTGTCCGGTCCACGGCGTCATCCTTACTTGTGGGATATTCTCTTCCCCAACAGGAAATGGCAAAGAGCCCAGCAAAGCTGGTCACATGATCCCTCCTAGGCTCCGCCTACCCCAGTCATTCTCTTTGCCGTTGTACAGGCAACATCTCCACGGAGATGGCTTAGAGTTTTTTAGTGTTTAACTGTAGTTTTTATTATTCAATCAGCAAGGTTACCTTCTACAACCAATTTCATGCATTGTCCCTGTCGCTACAGCCGCATGTTTCTGGTTCGATGATCTGATAAGAGCGGTCGATAGTGATTCTCCTCCTTTGGAGGAGATTATGGACAGAATCAATGCTCTCAAATTGGCTAATTCTTTCACCCTAGACGCCACTTTGCAATTGGCTAGGTTAGCGGCTAAGAATTCTGGGTTTGCTATCGTGGCGCGCAGAGCGCTTTGGTTGAAATCTTGGTCGGCTGATGCGTCTTCCAAGAACAAGCTACTTAACATTCCTTTCAAGGGGAAAACGCTGTTTGGCCCTGACTTGAAAGAGATTATCTCTGATATCACTGGGGGTAAGGGCCATGCCCTTCCTCAGGATCGGCCTTTCAAGGCAAAAAATAAACCTAATTTTCGTCCCTTTCGTAGAAACGGACCAGCCCAAGGTGCTACGTCCTCTAAGCAAGAGGGTAATACTTCTCAAGCCAAGCCAGCTTGGAGACCAATGCAAGGCTGGAACAAGGGAAAGCAGGCCAAGAAACCTGCCACTGCTACCAAGACAGCATGAAATGTTGGCCCCCGATCCGGAACCGGATCTGGTGGGGGGCAGACTCTCTCTCTTCGCTCAGGCTTGGGCAAGAGATGTTCTGGATCCTTGGGCGCTAGAAATAGTCTCCCAAGGTTATCTTCTGGAATTCAAGGGACTTCCCCCAAGGGGGAGGTTCCACAGGTCTCAGTTGTCTTCAGACCACATAAAAAGACAGGCATTCTTACATTGTGTAGAAGACCTGTTAAAAATGGGAGTGATTCATCCTGTTCCATTAAGAGAACAAGGGATGGGGTTCTACTCCAATCTGTTCATAGTTCCCAAAAAAGAGGGAACGTTCAGACCAATCTTAGATCTCAAGATCTTAAACAAGTTTCTCAAGGTTCCATCGTTCAAGATGGAAACCATTCGAACTATTCTTCCTTCCATCCAGGAAGGTCAATTCATGACCACGGTGGATTTAAAGGATGCGTATCTACATATTCCTATCCACAAGGAACATCATCGGTTCCTAAGGTTCGCATTCCTGGACAAACATTACCAGTTCGTGGCGCTTCCTTTCGGATTAGCCACTGCTCCAAGGATTTTCACAAAGGTACTAGGGTCCCTTCTAGCTGTGCTAAGACCAAGGGGCATTGCTGTAGTACCTTACTTGGACGACATTCTGATTCAAGCGTCGTCCCTTCCTCAAGCAAAGGCTCACACGGACATTGTCCTGGCCTTTCTCAGATCTCACGGGTGGAAAGTGAACGTGGAAAAGAGTTCTCTATCCCCGTCAACAAGGGTTCCCTTCTTGGGAACAATAATAGACTCCTTAGAAATGAGGATTTTTCTGACAGAAGCCAGAAAAACAAAGCTTCTAGACTCTTGTCGGATACTTCATTCCGTTCCTCTTCCTTCCATAGCTCAGTGCATGGAAGTGATCGGGTTGATGGTAGCGGCAATGGACATAGTTCCTTTTGCGCGCATTCATCTAAGACCATTACAACTGTGCATGCTCAGTCAGTGGAATGGGGACTATACAGACTTGTCTCCGAAGATACAAGTAAATCAGAGGACCAGAGACTCACTCCGTTGGTGGCTGTCCCTGGACAACCTGTCACAAGGGATGACATTCCGCAGACCAGAGTGGGTCATTGTCACGACCGACGCCAGTCTGATGGGCTGGGGCGCGGTCTGGGGATCCCTGAAAGCTCAGGGTCTTTGGTCTCGGGAAGAATCTCTTCTACCGATAAATATTCTGGAACTGAGAGCGATATTCAATGCTCTCAAGGCTTGGCCTCAGCTAGCGAGGGCCAAGTTCATACGGTTTCAATCAGACAACATGACAACTGTTGCGTACATCAACCATCAGGGGGGAACAAGGAGTTCCCTAGCGATGGAAGAAGTGACCAAAATCATTCTATGGGCGGAGTCTCACTCCTGCCACCTGTCTGCTATCCACATCCCAGGAGTGGAAAATTGGGAAGCGGATTTTCTGAGTCGTCAGACATTGCATCCGGGGGAGTGGGAACTCCATCCGGAAATCTTTGCCCAAGTCACTCAGCTGTGGGGCATTCCAGACATGGATCTGATGGCCTCTCGTCAGAACTTCAAAGTTCCTTGCTACGGGTCCAGATCCAGGGATCCCAAGGCGGCTCTAGTGGATGCACTAGTAGCACCTTGGACCTTCAAACTAGCTTATGTGTTCCCGCCGTTTCCTCTCATCCCCAGGCTGGTAGCCAGGATCAATCAGGAGAGGGCGTCGGTGATCTTGATAGCTCCTGCGTGGCCACGCAGGACTTGGTATGCAGATCTGGTGAATATGTCATCGGCTCCACCTTGGAAGCTACCTTTGAGACGAGACCTTCTTGTTCAGGGTCCGTTCGAACATCCGAATCTGGTTTCACTCCAGCTGACTGCTTGGAGATTGAACGCTTGATTTTATCGAAGCGAGGGTTCTCAGATTCTGTTATTGATACTCTTGTTCAGGCCAGAAAGCCTGTAACTAGAAAGATTTACCACAAAATTTGGAAAAAATATATCTGTTGGTGTGAATCTAAAGGATTCTCTTGGGACAAGGTTAAGATTCCTAGGATTCTATCCTTCCTTCAAGAAGGATTGGAAAAAGGATTATCTGCAAGTTCCCTGAAGGGACAGATTTCTGCCTTGTCGGTGTTACTTCACAAAAGACTGGCTGCTGTGCCAGATGTTCAAGCCTTTGTTCAGGCTCTGGTTAGAATTAAGCCTGTTTACAAACCTTTGACTCCTCCTTGGAGTCTCAATTTAGTTCTTTCAGTTCTTCAGGGGGTTCCGTTTGAACCCTTGCATTCCGTTGATATTAAGTTATTATCTTGGAAAGTTTTGTTTTTAGTTGCAATTTCTTCTGCCAGAAGAGTTTCAGAATTATCTGCTCTGCAGTGTTCTCCTCCTTATCTGGTGTTCCATGCAGATAAGGTGGTTTTACGTACTAAACCTGGTTTTCTTCCAAAAGTTGTTTCTAACAAAAACATTAACCAGGAGATTATCGTACCTTCTCTGTGTCCGAAACCAGTTTCAAAGAAGGAACGTTTGTTGCACAATTTGGATGTTGTTCGCGCTCTAAAATTCTATTTAGATGCTACAAAGGATTTTAGACAAACATCTTCCTTGTTTGTTGTTTATTCTGGTAAAAGGAGAGGTCAAAAAGCAACTTCTACCTCTCTCTCTTTTTGGATTAAAAGCATCATCAGATTGGCTTACGAGACTGCCGGACGGCAGCCTCCCGAAAGAATCACAGCTCATTCCACTAGGGCTGTGGCTTCCACATGGGCCTTCAAGAACGAGGCTTCTGTTGATCAGATATGTAGGGCAGCGACTTGGTCTTCACTGCACACTTTTACCAAATTTTACAAGTTTGATACTTTTGCTTCTTCTGAGGCTATTTTTGGGAGAAAGGTTTTGCAAGCCGTGGTGCCTTCCATTTAGGCGACCTGATTTGCTCCCTCCCTTCATCCGTGTCCTAAAGCTTTGGTATTGGTTCCCACAAGTAAGGATGACGCCGTGGACCGGACACACCTATGTTGGAGAAAACAGAATTTATGTTTACCTGATAAATTACTTTCTCCAACGGTGTGTCCGGTCCACGGCCCGCCCTGGTTTTTTTTAATCAGGTCTGATAATTTATTTTCTTTAACTACAGTCACCACGGTACCATATGGTTTCTCCTATGCAAATATTCCTCCTTAACGTCGGTCGAATGACTGGGGTAGGCGGAGCCTAGGAGGGATCATGTGACCAGCTTTGCTGGGCTCTTTGCCATTTCCTGTTGGGGAAGAGAATATCCCACAAGTAAGGATGACGCCGTGGACCGGACACACCGTTGGAGAAAGTAATTTATCAGGTAAACATAAATTCTGTTTTCTTTAATAAATTTGGACTGATTATAGTTTGTCCCGGTAATGTTATGGACTAGATATCAGGGTTTAGAGACTATGACTAAGAGAATTAGTTGCTGCTAATTTATATGTATTTTTGACATGGAAATTATTTAGAATTTCATAACTGATCTGCTGGTGAAAATGAGGCAGTTTGTTACACCTCTGATGTGACATTATTTGCACATAAAGTGAGAATGTGTCTGAAACCCACATGTCGCTTGTGCTGGAAGTCTTAACATCTTGCTTGGGTTTTTTTCTCTACAATATTAATTTATAACTAAACTTCAGAGACTTTTGATACCTAGGATGCAGCGTGTGCTGACGATTATTCCTTAGAATGTTTTCAGTACTAGTCATCGTGTTTATTACAGTGTCTGATAAATCGGCTAAAAAACGGCTCTTATATTAAATCTATCTTGTTTTGCAGAACCTGGAGCTCTTAGAACGAGGCTGTAGCAACCTGAAAAAGCAAATCTCCAACGCGACAACGTTTGGTGTTTCAGTGGTTGTTGCTGTCAATGCTTTCAAGTAAGAGATTCAGAATTGGCAAATTAGTGTAACTGTAAAACTGCGTCACACGGCATTGTGAGATCGTATACGGCAACTTTGGTCTCTCGTTTACGCCTTTTAATATTTTTCTGGTCTCACAAACACTTTTATTTTTCTTTTGTTTATGGCTTAACTGTTTTTTCCCTTTTTATTTTCTTGCATAACCTTCACACAGGGAAAATGTAATGTCAGTTAGGCTGATATAATGGTTTTCTACATAAGGACTTATTGCCGGTTGTACCAGATGAAACTTTCATTTTTAGAATAATAACTTTTCAGTTTAGTTTTACAGATATATAGGAAATGACTGATTTTAGTCATATAGCATTAGAAGTACAGGGATCATTTATTTATTGCAAGGTGAACTATCTCCAATTTAATCATTTATATACGTACAGATTTTCAGCTCTGCTTTATTAGAAGGAGAAAAATCATCATTACCTTAATAACAATTTACATAGTTTTATTTACCAAAAACAATAACATTACAGGCTTCACTTTTATTTTACTGCTTGACGCTCCCACCTCACACTTAGCTCCTTGTGCAGATTTATTCCACTCCAAACAATCTTCTGTTCATTGAACTTAAAGGGACAGTCAACACCAAAATTACCCTTACTACCTATTCCCCAGCTATGCACAACCAACATTGATATATTAATATACTTTATAACATTTATACCTCTGAATTTTTGCCTGTTTTTATGCCACTATAGACAGCCTCTTATCACATGCTTTATTAGCTTTTTACATCAGGAGACTGCTAGTTCATGTGGGCCATATCGATAACATTGTGCTCATGCCCGTGCACTACAGTTAGACACTGCTGATTCATGTGGGCCATATAGATAACAATGTGCTCTCTCCTGTGGAGTTGTGGATGACACAGCACTAACTGGCTAAAATGCAAGTCAATAGATAATTAGTCTTGTGATCAGTGGCTGTCAAAAGAGGCTTAGATACAAGGTAATCACATAGGTTAAAAGTATATTAATATAACTGTGTTGGTTATGCAAAACTGGGGAATGGGTAATAAAAGGGATTTTCTTTTTTATGACACGATGAGTCCACGGATCATCTTAATTAGTAATGGGATATTCACCTCCTGGTCAACAGGAGGCAGCAAAGAGCACCACAGCAGAGCTGTTAGAAAGCTCCTCCCTTCCCTCCCACCCCAGTCATTCTCTTTGCCTACGTTAGTAATAGGATGTGGTAAAGTGAGGTGTTAGAAAAGATTCTTCAATCAAGAGTTTATTTTTTTTAAAGTGGTACAAGATTGTGCTGCTTTGTCATAGGGTGTAGCCGTAGTCCATATCAGTCTCTTCAGTAGAGCTTTGGTGGCTTTAGAGCAATGGGAACTTGTGGGACATAATTCTCACTGTGCCTCCCATGTATTCTTGCTGCCCTATTTACGTTAGTCTGAGGTAAAGCATTGACTCAGCACTTTATTCTCCTCAGGTCGATGTGAGGGAGAGGACCTCTTAAGCCTGTGAGCTGCCTTGCTGTCAGGCAGAAGTAAAGGTAAGTGCTACTTTATATATTTTCTGGGGGGACTCAGAAAGGAGTAAGCACACCATTATCGTTACTACATGCACAGGGATAGAAGAAGCACTTATGTTGGGACACTAAAGACTCTCCTAGTCTGGAGAGGTATTGGGACAGCATTTATGTGCAGGGGCTGGGGATCGCTATTTGGCTCTGGTGGTTTTCACTTTATTTAAGCATTAATTTACAAGGGCAGCATAAGAATAATAAGCAGACCATGTTGGACGCAACTTATTGTAAAGGATGTGCAGGGTATGGGCGGGTCTTCCGAGATTGCGCCAATTCACTTGGGCCACGGTCGGGGAGACATTTGCGACACATTTTCTGAAGTGCTGTCTAGAAACGCATTGTCCGTGCAGAGCATGCGTTTCTAGCTCCGGATTGAAAATTTCTACTGCAGCGCTGAGCGGACACACGGGGTATAAACCATCCGTTTGCCTGTCAAGTAGGAGCACCTCAGCACGATAGCTGTGGTGCAGAGGTTCTTTTTTTGCCCTTATATTGGTAGTTTGATAATGCAAATCTAAGGTAAAAAAGTTAATGCTTTGAATTTAAAGAGACAGTAAAACTTTTCACGGATGTAAAAAATTTTTTTATTGAATATTGGGTCAATTGTGAACAAGTATGGACCAATGGGCCTTACAAAATGTTGCTTGCTCCTTGTGTTTGAAGCTAATGTGGAACCACCAATCCCTTTCTGTCCCTCATGTATTGAGAGGACTTTAAATTATAGGGAAAAGATTTTTTTCTGAGCAAAATTTTTCTAAGGCGTATGCTGTCCTAGAGTCTAATGACGAGGTTCAAAATATGCCGCAGCTTTCTCCCCAAGCGTCCCAAACTTAACCGCCCGCACAAGCAGTGCCCTTCACTTCTGCTCTAGCGCCCGCTGGAGTTACTTTAAAAGACATAGCTTCTCTCATGTCTTCTACAATTTCTGATGCATTGTCTGCTTTCCCATTGTTACAGGGCAAACGTAAGATGAGAACCAGACATTCAGTAAGCGAGGTTTCTGATGCAATTGTTGCAATTACGGAGGTGCCCTCCCAAGGACATGAAGAGAAGGGGAACTGCTGTAGCATCTGAGATTCAAAAAGTTTATTGCCTCTGACGGACTCGGAGGTTGTAACTTTTAGGTTTAAACTAGAACACCTCCCCCTGTTGCTTAGGGAGGTTTTGGTTACTTTGGACGACAGTGACTCCACGGTAGTGGTTGTCCCTAAGAAGTCTAGTAAATTGGACAGATATTCCAATTTACCTTCTTACTCTGAGGTATTTCCAGTTCCAAAGCGAGCTTTAGAGATCATTACTAAGGAGTGGGAGAGACCAGGCCATACCCTTTTCTCCCTCCTATTTTTAAGAAGATGTTTCCCATAGCCGAGACTTTCATGGAGGCTTGGCAAACAGTTCCTAAGGTGGAAGGAGCTGTTTCCACCTTAGCCAAGAGAACTAATATTCCCATAGAGGATAGTTGTGCTTTCAAAGATCGTATGGACAAGAAGTTAGAGGGTCTACTTTAAAAAATTTATGTTCACCATGGTCTGCAATGGCAGCCAGCTGCGTGCATTGCTATCGTCACTAGTGCGGCGACATATTGGTTTGATGCACTGTCTGAGACTCTCAGGACTGAGACTTCCTTGGAGGAGATCTAGGACAGGATAAAGGCTCTGAAGCTAGCTAATGCCTTTATTACGGACGCTTCCCTTCAAATTATTAAACTGGAAGCTAAGATTTCGGGTTTCTCTATTCTAGCCCGCAGAGCCTTATGTTTAAAGCCTTGGTCTGCGGATGTTTCTTCTAAGTCTAAACTTCTGGCTATTCCTTACAAGGGGAAGACCTTGTTTGGACCTGGCCTATCTGAAATTATCTCCGATACCACGGGAGGTAAGGGTCATCTTCTCCCTCAAGATAAGAGAAACAAACAAAAAGGACAGAGTAATTTTCGTTCCTTTTGAAATTTCAAGGGCAATTCTTCCTATTCCTCCTCCAAGCAGGAACAATCTAAACCTGCATGGAGACCCAATCAGTCTTGGAATATGGGAAAACGATCCAAGAAGCCTGCTATTGAATCCAAGACAGCATGAAGGGCATGCCCCCGATCCGGGACCGGATATGGTAGGGGGCAGACTTTTTCCTTCGCTCAGGCTTGGGTTTGGGATGTTCAGGATCCCTGGGCAATAGAAATGTTGTCCCAGGGATACAAACTAGAGTTCAAAAGGTTTCTACTTGAAGTTTTTCTGCATACCAGACAAAGAGAGAGGCGTACTTACACTGCGTAAGAGACCTCTCCACCCTGGGAGTGATTGTTCCCGTTCCAGTACAGGAACAGGGTCGCGGTTTTTATTCCAATCTGTTTGTGGTTCCCAAAAAGGAGGGAACCTTCAGACCAATTTTAGACCTAAAGAGTCTAAAAAAATTTCTCACGGTACCATCCTTCAAGATGGAAACTATTCGTTCCATTCTTCCCTTGATCCAGGATGGTCAATTTATGACAACAGTGGATTTAAAGGACGTGTACCTACATGTTCCTATTCACAGGGATCATCACAAGTTCCTTCCTGGACAAACACTTCCAGTTTGTGGCTTCTCCTTTCTGTCTTGCCACAGCTCCCAGAATTTTCACAAAGGTTCTGGGATCGCTGTTGGCGGTGATTCGCTCACGGGGCATTGCAGTGGCGTCCTATCTGGACGACATCCTAATCCAGGCGCCATCCTGTCAACAAGCAAGATTCCACACCGACATGGTGTTATCCTTCCTGCGATCTCACGGGTGGAAGGTAAATTTGGAAAAGAGTTCCTTAGTTCCAAATACAAGGGTAACTTTCTTAGGAACCATAAAAGATTCCCTGTCTATGAATATTTTTCTGACAGATGTCAGGAAATCAAAGATTATCAATACTTGTCTAGTCCTTCAGTCTACTCCTCGGCCGTCAGTGGCTCAGTGCATGGAGGTAATCGGGCTGATGGTGGCGGCAATGGACATCATCCCGTTTGCTCGGTTCCACCTCAGACCTCTGCAGTTAAGCATGCTCAGGCAATGGAACGGAGGTTATGCGGACTTGTCTCCTCGAATAACTCTGGAGCAGGACACAAGGGACTCTCTTCAATGGTGGTTGTCTCTGGATCATCTCTCCCAGGGAACCTGCTTTTGCAGACCATCTTGGGTGATTGTGACAACATACGCCAGCCTTCTGGGATGGGGAGCAGTCTGGGGCTCCCTAAAAGCTCAGGGAGTTTGGACTCAGAGTCTGTTCTTCCTATAAACATTCTAGAACTGAGAGCGATCTTCAATGCCCTTCTGGCCTAGCCCCAGTTATCCTCGCTCCGGTTTATCAGGTTCCAGTCAGACAACATAACTTCAGTGGCTTACATCAATCAGGGAGGAACGAGGAGTTCCTTAGCGATGACAGAGGTAGCCAAAATAATCCAGTGGGCCTAAACCAACTCTTTTTTTGCCTATCGGCGATACACATCCCAGGGGTGGACAACTGGGAGACGGATTTCCTGAGCAGACAGACCTTTCATCCGGGGGAGTGGGAACTCCATCCGGAAATGTTCTCCAACCTGATTCTCAAGGTGGGTCAGCCGGAATTGGATCTCATGGCATCCCGACAGAATGCCAAGCTCCTGAGATATAGGTTGAGGTCCACTGACCCCTATTTCCTCCGTTTGCTCTTCTTCCTCGGGTAATTGCTCGAATCAAACAGGAGAGGGCCTCGGTGATCCTCATAGCACCGGCCTGGCCTTGCAGGATTTGGTGTGCAGATCTGGTGGAGATGGCATCTCTGCCACCTTGGAGACTTCAGTTGTGGAAGGACCTTCTGATTCAGGGGCCCTTCCTTCGCCCAAATCTAGCTTTTCTGAAGCTGACTGCTTGGAGATTGAACGCTTAATTTTATCCAAGTGGGGGTTTTCTGACTCTGTCATAGAGACCATGATTCAGGCTCGTAAGCCTGTAACTAGAAGGATTTACCATAGGATTTGGCGTAAATATCTCTATTGGTGTGAATCCAAGGGCTACTCATGGAGTAGAGTTAGGATTCCTAGAATTTTGTCTTTTCTCCAAGAAGGTTTGGAGAAAGGTTTATCGGCGAGTTTCCTAAAGGGTCAAGTCTCGGCCTTATCTATTTTGTTACACAAACGTCTGATGGACGTCCCAGATGTCCAATCTTTTTGTCAGGCCTTGGTCAGGATCAGGCCTGTGTTCAAACCAGTTACTCCTCCATGGAGTCTTAATTTAGTTCTCAAAGTTCTTCAAGGGGCTCCGTTTGAGCCTATGCATTCCTTAGAAATTAAGTTGTTATCTTGGAAAGTTTTATTTCTTGTTGCTTTTTCTTCTGCTCGTAGAGTGTCAGAGCTATCGGCATTGCAGTACGAGTCTCCTTTCCTTATTTTCCATTCAGATAAGGTAGTTTTACATACTAAATTAGGATTTCTTCCTAAGGTTGTTTCTGATCGGAACATTAATCACGAGATTGTTGTTCCTCCTTTGTGTCCTAATCCTTCTTCTAAGAAAGAATGACTTCTGCATAATTTGGACGTGGTCCGTGCTTTAAAGTTTTACCTGCAGGCGACTAAGGACTTTCGTCAATCTTCTTCTTTGTTTGTGATTTTCTCAGGAAAACGTAAGGGACAGAAAGCTACGGCTACTTCTCTTTCTTTTTGGCTGAACGGTATCATAAGTTTTGCATATGAGACTGCTGGACAGCAGCCTCCTGAGAGGGTTTACGGCTCATTCCACAAAGGCTGTTGCTTCCTCATGGGCATTCATAAATTAAGCTTCTGTGGAACAGATTTGCAAGGCTGCAACTTGGTCCTCTATTCACACTTTTTCAAAGTTTTACAAATTTGACACTTTTGCCTTGGCTGAGTTAGATTTTGGGAGAAAGGTTCTTCAAGCGGTGGTGCCTTCCGTTTAGTTTCCGCATCATCTGTGTACTCTAGCTTGGGTATTGAATCCCATTAGTAATTAAGATGATCCGTGGACTCATTGTGTCATAAAAAAGAGAAGAACATTTATGGTTACCTGATAAATGTATTTCTTTTTGACACGATGAGTCCACGGCCCGCCCTGTTCTTGTAAGACAGGTTGTTATTATAAACTTCAGACACCTCTGCACCTTGGCTTTTCCTTTCTTTCCTTAACTTCGGTCGAATGACTGGAGTAGGAGGGAAGGGAGGAGCTATTTCACAGCTTGGCTGTGGTGCTCTTTGCCGCCTCCTGCTGACCAGGAGGTGAATATCCCATTAGTAATTAAGACGATCCGTGGACTTATTCGTATCAAAAAAGAAATACATTTATCAGGTAAGCATACATTTTCTTATTTATATTTTTTTTTTAACAATAAAGTTTTTGGAGTTGACTGTCACTTTAACTTAGTAAGGGGTTGATTCTGTGTACAAGTATTTGCAAAGGAACAATAGGATTATGGTCTCAACTCTGTTAATTTTATACAAATTTTGCGGTGAAGAAGACGTTATTTGTGCAGACACAAATTCACAGTTCTAAGAAATACAAAACTAATAATATGTGATGATATCTTCTAGATAGAAAAAACATTATCAAAATGTTAAAGAAACCTCTTTGTGAATAGATTGATGGAATTAATTTACTAAAAAATGTAAATATTACAATCATGATTATACAGCCTTATGCTACATAATTACAAATAAATCTTTATTTCAGGATGAATAACGCTTGGATCATAATGTATCTTAAATAGACGTATTAGATGCCAGCGATTATTTCAGCTTATTGCGCATAGGTTTATAACATTGCGTTTGCACCCTGACCACGAGGAGGGTTAAAAAGTTTCACAAACTACTAAAATAATGTTCATTACCAAGTCAATAGCATCTGTTTGCCCGATAGCTGGCAACTGGTGTCAAACCTCTAGATTGGTGTACGGCCCTTTTAAGGGATCAGCCTGAACACTTCTATTAAATGATACGTTTCTGGAACTTACAGAACAGACACAAATGCTGAGCTGGATTTGGTTTGCCGCATCGCCAAGGAAGCTGGAGCTTATGATGCAGTGAAATGTACCCACTGGGCAGAAGGTGGGAAGGGAGCAGTCGCCCTGGCACAGGCTGTGCAAAAGGCGGCACAGGAGCCTAGTGACTTTAAATTCCTTTATGATGTGCAGGTAAACTTGTAGCGTGGTTGTGGTGTTACTGTCTGCAGTTTA
Organism: Bombina bombina; assembly: GCF_027579735.1. Lineage (NCBI taxonomy): Eukaryota > Metazoa > Chordata > Amphibia > Anura > Bombinatoridae > Bombina > Bombina bombina. The sequence continues at coordinate 24,048,094 of NC_069499.1, read as the reverse complement.
TTCAATAACAACTACAAAATGCTAAAGTTCATGGTTAATATTTTGTTTTCCATTAATAGCTGCCCATTGCAGACAAAATCAGAATTATCGCACAGAAAATCTACGGAGCCGATGACATTGAGCTGCTTGACGAGGCTCAGAAGAAGGTTGAATTGTACACGAAACAAGTGAGTTTCTCAAATCCGTATATTTTGTAATCTTTGTTTTGCTGACATTTTATCGCAGAAGTCGTTGCTGGATAGGTACAGTTATATCTGGGAGCTTTATAATACAACATACATGTAGTACTTATTGTGTGCTACCCTTACACCCTGTACAGCAGGTTCATTTGCTGACACATTTAGAATAAGTGTGATGACTGCTGGGTGTTTTGGCTCTTGGGGGGTTAAAGGGATGTAAGAAAATAAAACTTAAAGGGACAGTAAAGTCAAAATGAAACTTATGATTCAGATAGAGCAGTCATTTTATATAACTTTCCAATTTACTACTTTTGTCAGGAGCTAAGGAGTGTGCACGTGGCTTTAGTACTCTTTGGCAACACATGCACACTCCTGAGCTCTTGTGAGCCTACCTAGTTTTACTCTTCAATAAAAGCTACCAAGAGAACGGAGCAAATTTGATAACAGAAGTCATTTGGAAAGTCGTTTACAATTGCCTGCTTTATCCAAATCATGACCGTTTCATTTTCACTTTACAGTCCCTTTAATATTAAAAGGCACAAGAATGCATTTTAGTTTGCTTGGGGGGTTGTATTTATTCACATTTTTGCAAAAGTTCTATTAAAACTGTTTCAGGGAGACCTTTTTACTGTGCATAGAGCATATATACGTATGCTGTGCACACACTCATTTAAAACCGTGCATGCGCACAGCATATATTGGCCATGACTCACCGGTGACAAATACATCGTACTGCCGGCTCTCTGAGCAGATGGTATTTAAGTGTTAGAACATGATGCTTGTATACATATGCTCTGGGCGCACCTATCACTGAAACAGTCACTGCTTTTACTGCGGGCAGGAGTACTAGAAAACAAATATTCTTTTTAAAACTACATTTTACATCCCTTTTAAGAAATAGATATTTAATCATCAGTTAGAATTTTATAATTCTGAAACATTTTTATAATTTATTAAATAAAGTCACGGAGCCCTACAGAAAAAAATCCTGAGCTGCTGATGTACACAAGGGAGAATAAGTGGGTGGCTATAAGTGGGCTGTGTTTACTTGAGGCTGTGGCAGAATTAGTTTGATAATGCTCATCTATTTAAGTGCAGGCTGATAGGTTTCTGTAATATAGTGACTCACATAAAATAGCTTTTACTGTGGTCTGGCACAGGCTGAATGCAGCAGTCAGGACATCGGTGACGTAACTTGCGTTAAATACACAATCCCAGAGCTGCAGTCTGCTTTACTAGACCATAGCATTGTGTAGTTTGCAGAGGTGTAAGAGATAGGGGTCAGTCTGCTGTATTAGATTGTGTTGTTTGGTGCAGAGGTGGAAGAGATACGTGGTCAGTCTGCTGTATTAGATTGTGTTTGGTGCAGAGGTGTAAGAGATACGGGGTCAGTCTGCTGTATTAGACTGTGTTTGGTGCAGAGGTGTAAGAGATACAGGGTCAGTCTGCTGTATTAGATTGTGTTTGGTGCAGAGGTGTAAGAGATACGGGGTCAGTCTGCTGTATTAGACTGTGTTTGGTGCAGAGGTGTAAGAGATACAGGGTCAGTCTGCTGTATTAGATTGTGTTTGGTGCAGAGGTGTAAGAGATACGGGGTCAGTCTGCTGTATAAGATTGTGTTTGGTGCAGAGGTGTAAGAGATACGGGGTCAGTCTGCTGTATTAGACTGTGTTTGGTGCAGAGGTGTAAGAGATACAGGGTCAGTCTGCTGTATTAGATTGTGTTTGGTGCAGAGGTGTAAGAGATACGGGGTCAGTCTGCTGTATAAGATTGTGTTTGGTGCAGAGGTGTAAGAGATACAGGGTCAGTCTGCTGTATTAGATTGTGTTTGGTGCAGAGGTGTAAGAGATACGGGGTCAGTCTGCTGTATAAGATTGTGTTTGGTGCAGAGGTGTAAGAGATACGGGGTCAGTCTGCTGTATTAGATTGTGTTTGGTGCAGAGGTGTAAGAGATACAGGGTCAGTCTGCTGTATAAGATTGTGTTTGGTACAGAGGTGTAAGAGATACGGGGTCAGTCTGCTGTATTAGATTGTGTTTGGTGCAGAGGTGTAAGAGATATGGGGTCAGTCTGCTGTATTAGATTGTGTTTGACCCCGTATCTCTTACACCTCTGCACCAAACACAATCTAATACAGCAGACTGACCCTGTATCTCTTACACCTCTGCACCAAACACAATCTAATACAGCAGACTGACCCCGTATCTCTTACACCTCTGCACCAAACACAATCTAATACAGCAGACTGACCCCGTATCTCTTACACCTCTGCACCAAACACAATCTAATACAGCAGACTGACCCCGTATCTCTTACACCTCTGCACCAGTCTGCTGTATTAGATTGTGTTTGGTGCAGAGGTGTAAGAGATACGGGGTCAGTCTGCTGTATTAGATTGTGTTTGGTGCAGAGGTGTAAGAGATACGGGGTCAGTCTGCTGTATTAGATTGTGTTTGGTGCAGAGGTGTAGGAGATACGGGGTCAGTCTGCTGTATTAGATTGTGTTTGGTGCAGAGGTGTAAGAGATATGGGGTCAGTCTGCTGTATTAGATTGTGTTTGGTGCAGAGGTGTAAGAGATACGGGGTCAGTCTGCTGTATTAGATTGTGTTTGGTGCAGAGGTGTAAGAGATACGGGGTCATTCTGCTGTATTAGATTGTGTTTGGTGCAGAGGTGTAAGAAATAAGGTGTCAGTCTGCTGTATTAGATGGTGATGTTTAGTGCAGAGGTGTAAGAGATACGGGGTCAGTCTGCTGTATTAGATTGTGTTTGGTGCAGAGGTGTAAGAGATACTGAGTCAGTCTGCTGTATTAGATTGTGTTTGGTGCAGAGGTGTAAGAGATACAGGGTCCGTCTGCTGTATTAGATTGTGTTTGGTGCAGAGGTGTAAGATACGAGGTCAGTCTGTTGTATTAGATGGTGGTGTTTGGTGCAGAGGTGTATAAGATATGTGGTCAATCTTCTGCTGATGTTTTACAGGGATTTGGGAATCTTCCGATCTGTATGGCAAAAACTCACCTGTCTTTGTCTCATAACCCGGAGCTGAAAGGCGTCCCATCAGGGTTTGTCCTGCCCATCCGTGACGTACGCGCCAGTGTTGGAGCTGGCTTTTTGTATCCACTGGTGGGAACCGTAAGTATTCAGGGCATTCACAAATAAGTATTTACTGCATTTCAGACACTCATGCCTTTTTCCCCCCTCAAGGTTGACTTTTACCTTTTTTCTCTTACCTATTTGATGTTTCTTCTAACTGTCCTATCTCTACCTCTCCCCCGCCCCCCCCCCCCCCCTCTGTTTTTTCTCTCTTTCTCTCTCCTTTCCTTCCAATACTAAAGTAATGCTTGCCATCTGTAGATGAGCACCATGCCTGGACTTCCAACGCGACCCTGCTTCTATGACATTGATTTGGATCCAGTTACTGAGCAAGTCAATGGATTATTCTGAAACAACAAAACTAAAAGGTAAAAAGTTAAATAAGTTAAGCTGTATTACTCGTTTTGCTCAACAAAATCGAATGTGTGTTAATGGGACATTATAGACCCCTGGACAGACAACCACACATAAAGTGATGTTGCACAGCATGATGGGTCTTATAGTTCCCAGACACTCTTTATAATCGCTCCAAGCGTGGGACAAAACACAAATGGTGAGCAAAACCAGGGCTCACAAATTGTTGCAGAAGGGGCAATTTTTATGCATCCTGGGGCCATAGGTTGGTCAATTCCTAGGTATCATATGGATTTCAAACATTCTCAGTTGATTCTATAGGTTGACTCATTAACCCTTTGGCTGCAGAACTAATACAAGTTACCATTAGTGAAAATATTTTCCTATGTTATGGATTATGATATCACATTGTTCAACGTGATAGTATCTGAAATACCTTCTTTATTTTTGTTTCCTCAGCTCTGCGACCCCTGGCGAAAAGTGAAATGAGACTACTCCTAACCAAAGCTTCGTGTCAATCAAAATTTTAGTCTTTTAGGCTGCAAATATGTTTTTAAATGTTTTTGTTTTTTATTGACATTTGTCACCGGTCTTGTGTAAAATACAAAACCTGATTTTACAGGATACATCATGGTTTGGCTTTTGTTTTCTTGTAGAGAAAAACCCACGCTTCATTTTTTTGTCCAGTATCCAGAACCAAGTTACCTTAAAGAAACAACATAATCACTAGGGCATATTGCTGTTTCCATCAGCAATAAAATGTATGCTTACCTGATAAATTAATTTCTTTCTGGGCAGTGAGGGTCTACAAAAACATTCATAAGTATGGGAAATAATTCACCTGGCCACCAGGAGGAGGCAAAGACACCCCAAACAGAACAGGTAAGTATCGCTCCCACTTCTCCTACCCTCTCAGTAGTTCAAGTCTAGGATAAGGACAAGTAGAGAGACACAAGAGGTACAGAGGTGCCAAGACTGCCGCCACTACACAAATTCAGGGCAGATTTGTTTACCATCTCTGCCAAGAAGGAAATTAATTTTTCGGGTAAGCATACATTTTAGTTTCCTTCCAATGGCAGTGAGGGTCCACGAAAACATTCATAACCTATGGGAAATTAATACCCAAGCTGAATAATACACAAATGTTAGGGAGGGGAAAGTATGGAAAGCAGTCCTATTTACTAGGCACCACAGCTTTTAGAACCCTTCTCCCAAATGATTCCTCCTCTGAGGTTAAACATTTTATGATAGTAAGACCATGTAGCAGCCCTGCAAATTTGTTCAACTGAACCCTCATTTTTGTAGGCCCAGGAAGTAGACACCGCACAGGTAGACTGCCTCTGTTCAGGTTGGAGGCTGCTGGTCCCTTTCCGTATAAGCCATGGGCTTTGTAGTCAGAAGGAAAGAGAAACAGCCTTACCTGATATAGAACAAACAAGGAAGATAATGGACGAATTGGCAAAAAGGTAGAACTTTAACGCTCTGACCACATTCAAATCATGTAACAACCTCTCCTTGGAGAAGACTGAGACAAAGAGATGGAATCTCAATAAGTAAAAATAAATCCTAGTTTGTCCTCAATACCACCTTATTGGAATGTAATACCAAGAAAGGCAGGTCACATTGGAGCTCAGATAATTTTGACACACTGCGAGACGAGGAATAACTAACAAAAAGATCACTTTCCAAGAAAGCAATTTATCAGCAGAATGCATAGGCTTAAGCAGAGCCTGATGAAGAACTCGAAGAACAAGGATAAGGTTCCATGGAGGAGCAACAGGTCTAACTAGCAATAGCCTGCACAAACCCTGGAACATCTGGCAAATGAGCCAACCTTTGCGAAACAGAACTAAAAGAGCAGAAATCTGCCCCTAAGGAGAACTGTCAGACAGGCCCTTCTCCAGAACCATCCTGAAATAATGCAAAATATGTAGAATCCCCACTCTGTGTGATTGGGGTGGCTTTTTCTGGCATAAAGAGTTAAGACCTTCAGACCTTATGATAAATACATCTAGTCACAGGCTTGCATGCAGAGAATTTCCTCTGAAACAAGACTAACCCTTCAATCTCCATAAGTCATACTCAGAGTATCTAGGTTTTGATAAATGCACGGGCCTTGCTCTAGAGGGTCCCTTCAGAGACAACCTCCATGGAAGATCAAACGACATTCTCCCTTGGTTTGCACACCAAGTCCCGCGTGGCCACGCAGGAGCCAGAAGAATGGAAGAAATTCACTCCTGTTTGATCCGTGTTACCACTTCGGCAACAACACGATTGGAGGAAACAGATGCACCAGATTGAAGAACCACGGGATCACCAGAGCGGCCAATGACGCCTGAGGTTCTCTCGATCCCCCCCTGTAAATTGCCAATGAGCCTGAAAGCCATTAGGTCTATCTCTTGATACCCCCACATGTTTCAGATCTTGCAGAACACCTCCTAGTCTAGGAAACATTCCCCTGACTGGAGAGTTTGTCTGCTCAGAAAATCTGCCTCCCAGTTCTCCACACCTGGAACGTGGATGGCATGTCCCCATGGAAGGGTGTGGGAAACCTCCTGCATTTCCAGAGAGCTTTGCATTCCACCCAGATGGAAGGAATAAATCACTGCTGTGATGTTGTCCTATTGGTATCCAATATAACTAGTGGTACAAAGCTGAGACCACTACAGAAGAGCATTGAGGATTTCCCTCAATTCCAGAAAGTAGACGTGGAGAGTCTCATCCAAGTAGACGTGGAGAGTCTCATCCTCCTGGGCGTCAGTGTCCTTGAGTCCAGAGGAACCCCACACAACACTTAGATATTCACATCCTGTTTTGTGTGGTTTTTGAGTTCTGTACTGGACTTGACGCTGTGTCTCCTTGATTTTAGTTAAGTATGCTGCCTACTGAGCTTTGCAGAAGCAAACCCCTGACAGTTCGCATCTGTGGAATAAACACCCAGGATGGACATAGAAAACATACATCCTGAAGAACAGGATTCCGAGACTGACACCAGTAGATAGATTACCTGAGATAGATCTGAATGGTTCTCATATATTTAACTGTAGAAGGCTTAGAAGAACACAAGCAAACAAAATAGCATGCAAAGCCGCAAACAAGACCTACCACTTCTCGTGTTTTGAGCCCACTGCATGCCGAGGAGAGGAGTGAAATATATGAAGGCAACCCTAAGCTTCTCCCTGCGTTGATCTAAGAGAGATACACAAAAGGAGATAGTATGTAAAGTAATGCCCAGAAAGACCATTCTCAAAATGGGTTTTTAGAGATTGTGTTCCCAGAATTTATTTCTAGAGTAACTTACTGTGAGAGTAGCCGTTAAAGGTAACTATGGTGCCTGAACCAAGATGTCGGCCAAGCAAGGCGCCACTGCAATCTCATGTAGACTGCCTACGAGGAGGACTCCTATAACCCGTGTCAAGATCCTGGGAGCTGTAGGTAAACCAAATGGAAGAACTGCAAGATGGAAAGGCTTTTCCAGGACAACAGAAACTTGGATACTGGAAAGATTCCTAAAAAGGAAGGTAAAAGCCTGACTCCCTTGTATCCATGGAGGTCATGACTAAATCCTCCTGCACGAGAGGAAGAAGGACCTGATAGCCCTTATGAATAAACAAGGCAAAATGAGAAATAAGTTTGCTTAATCATTTGAAACACCATAATCTACCAGCTAAGTGTATTTTCATATAAAAAATAAATATGTATGTTTCCATATAAGAATGGATAAACATTAGAAATGTGGATAATTCATCAGATATGTTTGTCCCAAGAAAAAAGTAATTATGGCTAAGCATTGGTACAGCTTATAAATCCTATATAAGAAAATGGAAATTGGTACAGCTTATAAATCCTATATAAGAAAATGGAAGGCTGATAAAACCGCCAGATTTATATATTTTCCATAGAAAAAATAAGTGCGGTTGATAGTACAGGTAAGGTAGGTAGACCACCAGAAAAGCTTATTTCCTTTCTAAGATAGGGAGAGTACACGGCTTCATTCCTTACTGTTGGGAAATACAACACCTGGCCACCAGGAGGAGACAGACACCCCAGCCAAAGGCTTAAATATCCCTCCCACTTCCTCATTACCCCAGTCATTCTTTGCCTTTCGTCACGTTAGGAGGTGGCAGAAGATTCGGAGAGTCCTGAAAAAGGGTATCTGCCCTTCGAGATAGGACTGGAGTTTTAAGTAGTCATGTCAACCTCTCAGTGAGAGTATTGATGAAAGTTAGAGTCTGGAGATGCAGGGAAAGCTTTTCTGCGAAACCATCCAGACTACTTCTAACAGCTCCTAAGCAATTAGTGTTGATGAGTTTCACTGCCTGCTTTCTCTCACTCAAGTCCATGTCAAGAGCGCTGCTATAAGACTATAACACTTGAGAGGCTGTGTTCTGTTCCACAGCATGGATCCTGGAGGTAAGATTGTTTCAATTTTTACACATAAAATGCTATAACAGGGTCACAGTGTGGCTCCTTTATACCTTGATAGAATCCAGGGTTAATATCCTCTGAAGGGGGTTCATTAATCAGTGTATTATATGCATCTGCTTTGTGTGATTTTTTTCCTGGCCTGATAGACTGTGTTTTTGGCTGGAACAAACGGGTTTCACGTTTTTTAAAGTGTTGCACAGCTCCTATTACTTGCTGTACTTGTAATAATAGGGGAAGTACTGTCTTGCACTCCATGTGACCGGGTGTGGTCTATGTTCATTTCCTCCATTCCAGCTGAGACTTGAACCTGAGGAGAGTGTTTCCTCTGTTAACTGTCTGGGTCTAGGAGGTGGTGAGTGCCCCAGCCATTGGGAGTATATAGATGGAAACAAAAGAGACAGGGCGAAAGTAAGGGTAAAACTGTATTTCTCTTGCAAGATGTATCGAGTCCACGGATTCATCCGATACTTGTGGGATATTCTCCTTCCCAACAGGAAGTGGCAAAGAGAGCACCCACAGCAGAGCTGTCTATATAGCTCCTTCCCTAACTCCACCCCCCAGTCATTCTCTTTGCCTGCTCTAAGCAATAAGGAAGGGTAAAGTGATTGTGGTGACAAAAATATTAGTTTTATTTTCTTCAAGCAAGAGTTTATTTTAAATGGTACCGGTGTGTACTATTTACTCTCAAGCAGAAAAAAGATGAAGATTTCTGCCTGGAGGATGATGATCTTAGCATTTGTAACTAAGATCCACTGCTGTTCCCACAGAGGCTGAGAAGTACAGGAAACTTCAGTTGAGGAACAGTTTGCAGGCTATGCTGCACTGAGGTATGTTCAGTCATTTTTTTCTAGAAAGACTGTGATATTTCAAGAAAAGGGCTGACATTATCCCCATGAGGGGAAGGGGAGGCTGTAATCAAAGACTTATGGTAGTATTACAAGCTTGCATAAGGGCTAAGTTACTTTGCTGGTTGACACTTATATAATAGAGCAAACGTTTTTTTGAGAAGTATGGTAAAACGTTTTTGGGACTTTTTATTTAGAGGGTTCATTTGGCTTATTTTGAGGTTTACATCCCTCATAGCTGTTTGAAACACTTGAAGTGTTACTTTAAGGCCCAACAGACATAGAGTAAGAGGTGGGTGGGGCCTGATTTTGCGCCTTAGATGTGCAGTTGTTTTTCATTCTAGACAGCAAGCTGTAACACAGGAGGGCCCTGACTCGATTTTGGGGCCAAAACGAAGCTTTATTCCCTCAAATTCAACCCCTAATTGCTGACTGTGTATTTTCCGATTTTTTGACTCTGGTCAATCAGGTTTTGTTGTTAAGGGGTTAATTTCATTTTTTACTAGTGGTGCAACCTTACTAAGGCTTGCTACATATACTGTAAAAAAATTTGAAGGATTTGTGGCATTTTTAAGCAGTTTTGCAGAACGTGTACATGTTTTTTTTTTTCTCTTAAAGGCACAGTACCGTTTTTTTGAAATTGTTGTTTTACATTGAATAAAGTGTTTTCCAAGCTTGCTTGTCTCATTACTAGCCTGTTAAACATGTCTGACATGTTCAATATGTTTAGAAGCCTTTGTGGAACCCCCTCTTAGAATGTGTCCCACTTGTACTGATATGTCTATAAATATTAAAGAGCATATTGTAGCACTTAAAAATGTGGCGATAGAGGATTCTCAGACAGAAAGAAATGAGGTTATGCCATCTAGTTCTCCCCAAGTGTCACAACCAGTAACGCCCGCACAAGCGACGCCAAGTACCTCTAGTGCGTCTACTTCATTTACCTTACAAGACATGGCAGCAGTTATGAATTCTACCCTCACAGAGGTTTTATCTAGACTGCCTGGGTTTCAAGGGAAGCGTTATAGCTCTGGGTTAAGAACAAATGCTGAGCTTTCTGACGCTTTAGTAGCCGTATCTGATAGTCCCTCACAATGTTCTGAGGTAGCGATGAGGGATTTGCTGTCTGAGGGAGAGATTTCTGATTCAGGAAAGACGCTCCCTCAGACAGACTCTGATATGACGGCCTTTAAATTCAAGCTAGAACACCTCCGCTTGTTGCTCAGGGAGGTATTGGCGACTCTGGATGATTGTGACCCTATTGTGGTTTCAGAGAAATTGTGTAAAATGGACAAATACTTAGAGGTTCCTGTTTACACTGATGTTTTTCTAGTCCCCAAGAGGATTGCGGATATTGTTTCTAAGGAGTGGGATAGACCAGGTATACCGTTCACTCCCCCTCCTACTTTTAAGAAAATGTTTCCCATATCTGACACCATTGCAGGACTCGTGGCAGACGGTCCCTAAGGTGGAGGGAGCTATTTCTACACTAGCTAAGCGTACAGCTATTCCTATTGAAGACAGTTGTGCTTTCAAAGATCCTATGGATAAAAAATTGGAGGGTCTCCTAAAGAAATATTTTGTTCATCAAGGTTTTCTTCTCCAACCTATTGCATGCATTGTTCCTGTAACTACTGCAGCTGCTTTTTGGTTCGAGGCTCTAGAAGAGGCTCTCCAGGGGGAGACCCCATTAGATGATATTCTGGATAGAATTAAAGCTCTTAAGCTTGCTAATTCTTTCATTACAGATGCCAAATCAGCGGCAAAAAATTCAGGTTTTGCCTTTTTAGCGCGTAGAGCGTTATGGCTTAAGTCCTGGTCAGCTGATGTGTCATCAAAATCAAAGCTTTTGACCATCCCTTTCAAAGGAAAGACCCTATTCGGGCCTGAACTGAAGGAAATTATTTCAGACATCACTGGAGGGAAGGGCCATACCCTCCCTCAGGATAAAACAAATAAAATAAAGACCAAACAAAATAATTTTCGTTCCATTCGAAACTTCAAGAGTGGTCCCACTTCAGCTTCCCCTGCTGCAAAGCAAGAGGGGAATTTTGCTCAATCCAAGTCAATCTGGAGACCTAACCAGGCTTGGAACAAGGGTAAACAGGCCAAGAAGCCTGCAGCTACCTCTAAGACAGCATGAAGGGGTAGCCCCCGATCCGGGACCGGATCTAGTAGGGGGCAGACGCTCTCTCTTCGCTCAGGCTTGGGCAAGAGATGTTCACGATTCCTGGGCTTTAGAAATTGTTTCCCAGGGATATCTTCTGGACTTCAAAGATCCCCCCCCCCCCCAGGGGGATGATTTCACATTTCTCAATTGTCTGCAAACCAGACAAAAAGAGAGGAGTTCTTACGCTGTGTAGAAGACCTACATACCATGGGAGTGATTCACCCAGTTCCAAGAGCGGAACAGGGGCAAGGGTTTTACTCCAACCTGTTTGTGGTTCCCAAAAAAGAAGGAACATTCAGACCAATCTTGGATCTCAAGATCCTAAACAAATTCCTCAGAGTCCACTGATCCAGGAGGGTCAATATATGACCACCGTGGACTTAAAGGATGTGTATCTGCACATCCCTATCTACAGAGATCATCACCGATTTCTCAGGTTCGCCTTTCTGGACAAACATTACCAGTTCGTGGCCCTTCCCTTCGGGTTGGCCATGGCTCCCAGAATTTTCACAAAAGTGCTAGGGTCCCTTCTAGCGGTTCTAAGACCGCGAGGCATAGCAGTGGCGCCTTATCTATACGACATCTTAATTCAAGCGTCAACTTTCCAACTAGCCAAGTCTCACACGGACATCATGTTGGCCTTTCTGGGATCTCATGGGTGGAAGGTGAACATAAAAAAGAGTTCTCTCTTCCCTCTTACAAGAGTTTCCTTCCTAGGAACAGAGGGTAGTGACCAAGCGCTAAGGCAATCCCCAAGCTGTACACAAACAGAGGGCCTAACCAACCCCCAAAGAAATTAGCACAGATAATAAAGGAGTAGTGTATACAGCGCCAACGAGAGGCCAAGGGATAAATATAATCACAGAGGTGTAAAGAAAATGTTTAAAATAAAATTCTTAAAAACATACGCATAAAAAACTATACATATAAAATATAAGAACAGCTCACAGGAGCGACTCAGTGGTCAGATTATAGTCGGATATTATGGCTAGCAATAGCTAGAGATGTCCCTAAGACTAGGTTAGTAGCATGTGGTCAGTCTAAGCAATACAACAGTGAAGGGTGCAGACTGATAATACAAAAACACAGTTATAACAAAGCAATAAGTATATGCAAAAGATGAGTATACCTGTGCACTGCAGTGCAAAAAGAGATGCAAAAATGTGTAAAGAATGTGTGAAAAAATTATACAAATTAAAAAATATATATAGGTGGAAGTTGTGTCAAAGGTGTAAGTGAGGTGAAGAATCAAATAACACAAGGACAAAGTAAATCACAATTAATGCAAAAGACAAATGAAAAAATCACTCCAAAAATATGTTGATCAACAAATGTTACTAAAGAACAAAAATAGTGAAAAATAGTGTTTATCCAAAAGTTAGTCACTAGAACAAATCCAAATCACACTGAAAACCTTGGGTCTTTGGTAGAAGAAGTTACCAGGTGAGTCCTAACGGCTGTCAGCTGCTCCTATGGTATCCTGATAACGTACCTGTAAAAAGAAGTTCACAACATAGCGTACCCCGTAGAAAAAATAAGATGGATATTAAAATAATGCTTACCAATAAGTCAACGTGTTTCTGCCCTCAAAATAGGGCCTTTCTCAAGACTGAAATATTGGTAATGGCATGTAGCCTTATATACAGTGTATAATGATGCATTTGGTTTCCTGTGATGTTTGGGCGCCAAACCCCTTTGCCTTCCTGTGTAACGCTTAATTATTCCCCTATACTGCAGACCGGAAGTGATAACATCTACTGGTTTCATCTGCAACTATATCTAACACACATGGGTGCTCCAGCCTGGATGCAATCAGTATGTTTTGTGTGGCCTTTATTTTGTATGGCCTTTGTATTTGTTGGTCGCCATAAAGTGTATTTAGACTCCGTTTCATTATCGGAACAAACCGGAAGTGACGTATCCGCTAACGTCACTTCCAGTCGGGCGACAGCAGCGTTGCTATGTAAACAGACCGTTGTCAACACTCAGCACCGGATGTTTACTGTCAGTTACAACATTTCTATTTGTACTTAGATAGTAGTTACTGTCAGTTACGACATATCTATTATACTTAGATAATAGTGAATTTTGGGAGTGGAGCTGTATACTAAATGGGGAATGGGTATCATGATTTATATCCCCAAACATACAGGATTAGAAATAATAAGTTAAACCATAAAAATGAAAAATAAAAGTAAAAGATGACATATAACTCTTATCAATAATGTGGAAAACGAAGGGACAGCTTAAATTTGCAGTATTCACTTATCCAGAGGGGGTCATTTGTTGTATTTATCTCTCCTTACCCACAATTTACATATATAGCTGTGGGCTGGTGAGTAGATTAGATGATATTTAAGCGTTCTCTATGTATTTAGCATTCCCTTATACATACCGGTAGAGGGTATTGGGATCAAAGGTAAAAAATATATATACATTTTTGTTGGTAGTTAACATCCAGTATCATCATAATTGATCATACAATCAGTCAATAGAGTCTAGAGACTTTTACAGGGTCTGACCTTAAACGAAGTCCAAATTATTTTAAAAAATAATAAAATAGCGTAGAGAAGGCGGAAGATATTCTCCACATAACTATTTATGGATTATTTACAAAGGGCAAAATTCGTAGCCGTTTTTTAACTGCTGGAGGATATGTCACCTTAGGACATATACGTTTCTTACATTATAAGCAATGCAATAGTATAATATAGAGGGGGCAGTGGATTTTCCTCTACATGAATATTTATAGATCATATGCAGAGGTAAAAACAGTAATACTTAATTGTTTTATACCTACTAGAGGATCAAAGTTCCAGCCGACCAATATCTTTGGGTCATATACTGAACATATTGTCAAACAATAGCATTTTAGATATAGTTGTCCATCTATTACATATAATAGCCAGAGAAATATCAGTCATATAAACACATAGTTTGAAGGCTTGCAAGAAAAAAGGAGTATGCACCTAAATATGGTCGCATAGATATTTAGAGAAATTGAATGACTACAACAACATCATAATAGCTTGATGATAGATCTTATGATGGCTAAACAAGCCAAATATATAGATGTTTATGTTATAAGAAAACAGAAGGGTGTATGCACCTAAATATGGTTACATATATATATATATATATGAAGATATAGAGATAGGAGATGGTTCTACATCTACACTATAATAGCTTAGTAGTGGTGAACTAGAGCAATGGGGGAGAAAATAAAATTTGCCTTATGTGAGCAAGGCAAGTGTATAGATCTCTATATTGTAGACTTAAAAAGTTGAATCTTCAAACATAGAGGCATAACTTTTTGATCATTCTGACCCATAATCTTATAATTGTATGGATCTTAGATGTGAGTGTTCACATTTTGTATCAATCATATGAGCCTCATTTATTAGGAATCAAATGATCAAACAAGACTCCTATCAGGAGATGGTGAGCAGGAATGGATGAACTACTAAATAATAAGGTGGAGGGGAGGTGTAATGGATGTTCTACATTGCATATATAACAAAACCATAGATGGAAACCGGGTGGGTTTAATACAGGACTTTATATAGAATCTAGAATAGGTCCTTATATAGACCAATTGTTTGATAGCCTAGGGGCTTTGAGTGAGTCAGATGGTTGGAGAGTTCTGGAGAGAAATTTTATTCTATCCCATGGAGGTATTGACAGGGATCCCAAGGCAGCGCTGATAGATGCTCTAGCAGTGCCCTGGTCCTTCAACCTGGCCTATGTGTTTCCACCATTCCCTCTCCTTTCTCGTCTGATTGCCAGAATCAAGCAGGAGAGAGCTTCGGTGATTTTGATAGCACCTGCGTGACCACGCAGGACTTGGTATGCAGACCTGGTGGACATGTCATCCGTCCCACCATGGACTCTGCCGGTCCATTCAAGCATCCAAACCTACTTTCTCTGCGTCTGACTGCTTGGAGATTGAACGCTTGATTTTAGCAAAGCGTGGTTTCTCTGAATCGGTCATTGATACCTTGATTCAGGCTCGAAAGCCTGTCACCAGTAAAATCTATCATAAGATATGGCGTAAATATCTTTACTGATGTGATTCCAAGGGTTACTCATGGAGTAAGATCAGGATTCCTAGGCTATTATCTTTTCTCCAGGAAGGATTGGAGAAGGGATTATCTGGTAGTTCCTTAAAGGGACAAATATCTGCTTTGTCTATCCTTTTACACAAGCGTCTGGCGAATGTTCCAGACGTTCAGGCATTTTGTCAGGCTTTAGTTAGAATCAAGCCTGTGTTTAAACCTGTTGCTCCGCCATGGAGTTTAAATTTGGTTCTTAAAGTTCTTCAAGGGGTGCCGTTTGAACCTTAGATATTAAGTTTGAACCATAGATATTAAGCTCTTATCTTGGAAGGTTCTGTTTTTAGTAGCTATCTCTTCGGCTCGAAGAGTTTCTGAGTTATCTGCTTTACAGTGTGACTCACCTTATCTTATTTTCCATGCGGATAAGGTGGTTTTGTGTACCAAACCTGGATTTCTTCCTAAGGTTGTTTCTAATAGGAATATCAATCAGGAAATTGTTGTTCCTTCTCTGTGTCCCAATCCTTCTTCCAAGAAGGAACGTCTGTTGCACAACTTGGATGTTGTTCGTGCTTTAAAGTTCTACTTACAAGCAACTAAAGTCCCACAAGTATTAGATGAATCCGTGGACTCGATACATCTTGCAAGAGAAAACAGAATTTATGCTTACCTGATAAATTTCTTTCTCTTGCGATGTATCGAGTCCACGGCCCGCCCTGTCTATTTAAGACAGGTAGTATTTTTTATTATAAAACTTCAGTCACCTCTGCACCCTATAGTTTCTCCTTTTTTCTTCCTAGCCTTCGGTCGAATGACTGGGGGGTGGAGTTAGGGGAGGAGCTATATAGACAGCTCTGCTGTGGGTGCTCTCTTTGCCACTTCCTGTTGGGAAGGAGAATATCCCACAAGTATTGGATGAATCAGTGGACTCGATACATCGCAAGAGAAAGAAATTTATCAGGTAAGCATAAATTCTGTTTTTAATATGACATGCTGGTGCGCAAGTAATGCACGAACAATGTGCAGTAAAAAACGAGCATCAATTAAATCACGTCACCACATCCAACTCCTTCCGTGGGTGGTTGAGAGTATGTAACACTGCACCCGATCCCTTTGATAGTCCCAAGCATTTCCGGACCGCTGCAGGAGGCTGCTCGAACCAACCCAGCATCTGGGGAAGAGTTGTGGAGACCCTCTGGCTTCTCTACACGTTTCGTCGGGATCCGACCTGACCATCAAGAGATGTTAGATTATGCAGTCTATGTTCAATTTAAAGCATACGGGCTTCAGATGTCTCCTAATACATGGGTGTCTCTGATTGGTCAAAACTTGTAATCACATGTAATTGGCTGCTTCTGGGTGATGACGTGCTTACTGTTTAGAACATAATGGCTGAAAACGCCATGATTCAGGATACAGATGACACCTGTACAATTTTACCCTTAAAGTGGCTTGCGCTCTATCTCTTTTTGTTTCCATCCCTCTAGTTTTTTGGGATTTGGATCACAGCCTTCCCAGTCTTCTCAGAGCAGTAGCCATCTTCTATTTCACCCTTGGAAGCAAATAAATGCCAGCCATACTACTTCATTGGTGTTTTTAAGGTTGTATGCCACACCAGTTTATATATTCTGGTTTGTAGCATTTTTTGTGGACAATTTTGGACACTTGGAATATTCTGTATGTTCAAAGTTTTATTATTTGTGGGTATTTGTGGATTTTACTTTATGATGTGTGCATACTAATTTTAATGGTTTAATTTTAATGGTTTAATTTTAATGGTGTCATTGAGTGTGTATAGAATTACGATTTTTTAAGTTTCTAATACATGTGAGAGAAGCGCAGCTCATTATTCTGTTGTATTTTGTATTGGGAGTATAAAGGTGCAGTTTTCTATAATAAAAAACGTTTTTATTTGTGTCCTCCTGTGGGTATAATCCAAGCTATGGAGGACTCTGACATGTTAGAAGGTACTCCTCTACTAAATCATACCTGTTTATATTGTGAGGAGGCCGTGGTTTTCCCGCCCACTCAATTATGTTCCACATTTGCCGTGGTTGCTGGAGCGGCTACCTACTGGTGCGACTTTCTCGGAACTCATTGAGGTGGAGTCTCCCCTCGAGGATATTCAAGACAGAATCAAAGCTCTGAAAATTGCTCTTTCTTTTATCTGTGATGCGAACATACAAATTATTCGCCTAAATGCTAAGGCCTCTGGCTTTGTGGTCTTAGCCTGCCAGGCGCTCTGGTTGAAGTCTTGGTCTGCGGATATGACTTCTAAGTCCAGACTCCTTTCTCTTCCCTTCAAGGGAAAGATTTTATTTGGTCCAGGCCTGGACTCCATTATTTCTACAGTTACCGGAGGCAAGGGTGCCTTCCTACCGCAAGATAAGAAGAACAAGTCTAAGGGACGACAATCTTCTAATTTTCGTTCCTTTCATTCTGACAAAACCCAACGACAACAATTCTCCTCCAAGCCCGAGCAACCCAAGAGTACTTGAAAGCCGGCTCAGTCCTGGAATAAATCCAAGCAGAATAAGAAGCCCGCCGAAATCAAATCGGCATGAAGGGGCGGACGAGGGAACTTTCCGCCCAATTCTGGACCTAAAGTGCTTAAACAAATTTCTCAGTGTCCCTTCCTTCAAGATGGAGACAATAAGGTCCATCCTTCCTTTAATTTAGGAAGGCCAGTTTATAACCACTATAGATCTGAAGGATGCTTACCTTCATGTTCCAATCCACAGGGAACACTTTCAGTTCCTAAGGTTTGCATTCATGGACCAGCACTTCCAGTTCATTGCCCTTCCGTCTGGCCTAGCTACTGCTCCAAGAATCTTTACGAAGGTTCTGGGGGCTCTTCTAGCTGTTGCCAGAACTCAGGGTATTGCAAGAGCCCCATACTTGGATGATATTCTGGTGCAAGCACCATCCTTTCGTCTTGTGGAAGAATTTTCAGAGTCCCTTCTCAGTCTTCTTCGATCACATGGATGGAAGATAAATTTGGAAAAGAGTTCTCTTATAGAAAAAGTTTAGTGCTACAGCGCTGAGTATAATCGCATATAAAGCAGTAGTGAAACTAAGATATCCCTATTTCCTCAGTACACACAATATTGCAAGGGGAGATATCAGCACTTAAAAGTGAACTAATATACAATACCACTGTGCTGCAAAAAGTAGCCTAATATGTGCAGTATTAGGCTAAATGTATAAAAAATGTACTAAAAGAATTTATATATATATATATATATATATATATATATATATATATATATAAAATCAGCTGATATTCAGAAATACTACACTATAAAATTATAAAAATACTGCACTATGCTGTACAACAGGCTAAGAGAGGTATATATGTATGTAATAATAACATGGTTAAAAAAGAAATACGCTCTAAAAGAGCCACACTTTAATAAGAACCCAGAATATGTAGTATCCAGGTCAAAAGTATATTCAAAAATTCTATTTAGTTAAAAATCTATTTAATTGAAAAGATATGGCATAAACAGTTAATAGCATACACTTCCAATATATACATATAAAATGGTAACATACAGTTAGAGAGTTCAATTTGTCAGATTCATAGGATAAGCAGACAAGTCCATTGTGCTGTGATCAAAGTCAGGTCCGCTGCAGGGGCTGAGTGGCGATTAAGACAAGACTGTTGTCTTAGCTGCAGACAAAAGAAACAGAGGTCCTTTTTACACAGACGGATAAAGTTCATTGGCAAAGGTGCACATTTTTACTTGCACCAGATGCCGTAGATTTATCCTTCATGTGTGTTTGGATCCTCCAACTATGAAGCCGCTCACTGTATTTCGCCTCCTGTAATTTACCCGGTATACTCTGCGTCTGTTTCCGTGTGTAGAATATGTCCGTGTAATCCGGACAACTTCAAAAATAGAGTAACGCATTTCCGCTTGATAACAGCCTTTCTCAAACTCTATCGGAATGACACTTCTATGCTTTTATTTATACCCAAAATATTATTAAAGGGGTATGCACAATTAATAGAGCATTAATAATAAATAATTGATAAATAAAGGGGAATTCTACAATTCACAGTACGTGGTTAAAAGGGCAATTTAAATGCAATAATGAGACAGAAAAATAAATAAATAAAGCATAAATGTGCTTATTTATTTTATTTTTTTCCAAAAAAAGCTTTATTGGCAGAATGTGATAAAGAACATATAAACATAAGATATACATTGCTTCAATCATTATTACATGAAACCACATATATGTATATTTTGTCATGGACATTTCACCGCTTATAAGTATCTCTGTTCAAACAGCACAGAGAGTTTCGTCGATTTATAAAAAATGATAGACATTCTGTTCAATTTACATAAGTATCAAAATTAGTTTGCTCAATAGCCAGAATCATTATATAACAAAAAGAAAAGTATAAGACATTGGGTACAGTTCTGTATGAGATATAGTGCTTCCACAGCTTACCTATTACACACAGCTGTGGCTTAATATGTACCCAATGTATAGGTCCCTATCTAACCGAGGAATTAGATCAAAGTAGCAAAGATCAACAAGATTAGGAAAAGAAGGAAGTAAAGGAAGGATTAGAGAGAGGAAGCTTGTGGGGGTAGGAGAGAAAAAAAAAAAAGGTGGGGGCGTCAATTTGTATGTATTGGCGCAATACCTCCATCACTGACTCTGCCTAATTTAGATCCTAGAATCCCCGCCCTTCCCATGTCAACAACATAATTTTGTGTGTACACAGTTTCCCTATTTTGAGGTAGTGATACCTCTCTAGCCTCAGCAGGTCAGTTATTTTATTTTTCCATTCCTGGATACTGGGGACATTTTGCTTTTTCCAGGATAATGGAATCAGTCCTTTCGCCCCATTAAGCATCAACAAGAGAAGCAGGTACTTGTCTTCCCCAACAATCTTAGGTAATTGATGGTATAACAGATAGCTAGGGTTTGGGGGGATGATAACCTCAAGGATTCTACTAATCTCGATCATGACACCACTCCAATAGGATTGCAGGATAGGACATGTCCACCAAATATGTAAAAGGGTACCCTCATCGCCACATCCCCTCCAGCATCCCCCACCTGTGTGTGGATATATGTGTTTCAGTCTTTGGGGAGTCAGGTACCAGCGACTTAATAGTTTGTATTGTGTTTCTTGAACCCTAGCAGATACCGACGCCCTCCTTGTCTTATCAAAAATCTTGTTCCATTCTTTGCAGTTTATCTCTAAGCCTAACTCATCCTGCCAGCTCCGCGTGTAGGCCGGGAGGGGATTGCCCCCCCCCCCCCAACATCAGAAGTTTATACAGTTGTGAAATTAAATGAGTTGGGTGATGAATCATGGTACATAGGGTTTCAAAGGGGGTCTTCTTTCTCGTCAGGTCTTCCCTTGTGAGTGTAAAAATAGTGTCTGATTTGTGCTACTCTATACCATGAAGTGAATATTCCACTGTCCCACTCCTCCAATTCCACTTGGGATTTTAGTTTATCTTGTTGGAGCACATTATAGATTGCCGAGTTCGGATGGTTAGAGCCAGTAATAAACCCCAGGTCGGGTTTTCCCTAATGGGAGTGACTGGCGAGCTTGGAGTCAAAATGTATGGTGCCTTCTTAATCAGTCTATCCCAACTCGTTAGCACCTCATCTACTAGAGGATAGAGTTTGGCCACAGGGGGCCGATGGGAGGGAGATATCCACGCGAGAGCGCCCACATTACCTCTCTTCAGGATTATATTATCAATTTGAGTCCATGCTTTCTGGGGAGAATTCCGACACCATTCAACTAGCCTCTGAAGGGATATTGCCCTCTGGTATAGTTTTAAGTCTGGTACTCCCAGTCCACCTCCACTTCGAGGTAGATAAACTGTTCTCTTATTGATTCTCGGTTTTAGGTCTCTCCAAATGTAGGACTCCATTGTTGACTGTATTTGATGAATAATGTGGAAGGCCGCATATAAAGGGATAGTCTGCATGATGTAAAGCACACAAGGTAGTACATTCATTTTGACTACTCCAATGCGGCCCATCCACGAGATGGTTTTGTTTCGCCAATTTGATAGGTCTCTGGTTATCTCATCTCTGATGTTTTTATAATTAAGGTCCACTATCCCTTTAATACTAGGTACCAAATAAAGGCCTAGATATTTCAACTTGTGACGTGCGATTTTTATCGGGCAATCCTCATCCAAAGTCTTAAAGTCAGTTTGTTGACTGTGACATTCATAATTTCAGGGGGTTCAAAAGAAAATTTGACACAGTGCCAAATAGTGCAAATTCTTCAACGGCTGCTTTGAGGGAGTGGTGGACGTCAGATATCAACAGTAAGACATCATCTGCGTACATGGCGAGTTTATGCTCGTGTCCTTCCACCATGATCCCTCTAATCTCGGTGTTGGCTCGAATTTTACTCGCTAGAGTTTCTATCGTTAAAGCGAATAATAGAGGGGATAGGGGGCAACCTTGCCTTGTCCCGTTACTAATTTTGAAAGCATTGGAAAGCATACCATTTACCCTCACCTTGGCATTAGGCGATGAGTACAGTGACATGACTCTGTTTATGAATTTAGGACCAAAACCAAATTTTTGTAGGGTATGTTGCATAAATGACCAATCAACCCGGTCAAACACTTTTTCAGCATCTGTGGAGACCAGGGCTAACGGAGATGAGTTGTTGTGGGCATATGTTATCAATTGGAGGACTTTTAGGGTGTTATCCCTTGCTTCTCGTCCCGGGATAAAGCCCACTTGATCAGGAGAGATCAGCTGGTGTAGGTGTTTGTTAAGGCGATTGGCAAGCACCTTTGCCAATATCTTGACATCGGTGTTGAGCAATGAAATGGGTTGATAGTTCTCGGGTTTTGTTTCAGGTTTGCCAGGCTTGGGAATCACAGTAATATGAGCTTCGAGTATAGAGCTGTGCAGAGATGGGGAATCTGATAATAAGTTAAACAGATCCACCATTTTGGGGGCCATTATATCACCATAAACTTTATAGTACTTGGCTCCAAAGCCATCTGGACCCGGGCTTTTCCCTGACGCCATATCTTTTATAGCCTGTTTAAATTCCGCTACTGTAAGCGGGGATTCCAATGCTTCCGTGTCTTGTGTTGAAAGTTTTGGGACATCTATACCAGCAAGGTACTCCTGGATCTTTTGCGTTTTTCGTTCCTGGGAGGAAACATCCTCTACCCTATCCTCTTTTTCGTGTATATTGTATAAAGTTTTATAGTAAGATCCAAAGATCTCGGCAATCGACTTCCCGTCTTCTCTGGATTTCCCGTCAGAGTGCATCAATCTGTGAACATAATGCCTCTTTTTTTACGCACGATGGCTGTGGCCAACATGCGTCCCGCCCTATCACCTTGCTCAAAAAATTGTTGTCTTAAGATTAAGGCCATTTTTTGCTGATCTTCTTGCAAGAACTTCAAAAGTGCTGTTCTCGTCTGGGCCAACGCCTCACTTAGTGTGTCATCTGTAGGCGCAACTTTGTGTGCCTTCTCAGCCATTTCCACGCCTAAGAGTAGTGTCCGGTACAATTCCCTTCTGCTCCTGACGAGCCTGGCCTTCTTTTTAAGAAAGAGGCCTCGAATCGTGCATTTATGGGCTTCCCAGATCATCATGGGTTGAGAATCCGACCTCTCATGTATCTGAAAATATTCTATTAGGGCATTTTCAATTTCTGACTTAAAGACCGGATCATCCAACAGGGTATCATCCAGTTTCCAGATATAAGGCGTGACAGGAGTATCAGACCACATCACCGAACACCTGACCGGAGCATGATCCGACCAAGTGATGGGGAGTATGTCGCTGCTCGTGGTGATAGTGAGTCCTGCTGCGTCTGTGAACCAGTAATCTATTCTGGAATACTTTCTGTGAGGGTGGGAATAAAAGGTGTAGTTTTTAGTAGTGGGGTGCTGTGCCCGCCAGATGTCGTGTAGCGCTGCGGCCCTAAGCGAGGCTGTCATTCGTTTAAGGGCTCTGTGGGGGACGCTGGAGACCCTGTTAGAAGTATCTAGGGATGGGTCTAGTGCGGCATTAAGATCTCCTCCCATAAATAAAATACCAGATTGTAGTTCAAGAGCTTTGTGGATAACTGTTTGGAAAAAAGGTTGTTGAAGTTGATTAGGACAATAGACATTGACCAATGTTATTGGTCTACCATATATTAAGCCAGTTAGAATCAAGTACCTGCCCTCTGGGTCTCTGCAAATCTGGGCGAGTTGAAACGGTAGATTAGAACTAATAATAATACCTACCCCATTCTTTTTCTTGGGGCCGGAGGCAAAGAAGGCGGTTGGGTAATGCTGACTAAACCATCGGGGTTCGTGACCCGAGGCAAAATGCGTCTCCTGTAAGTAGACAATGTCTCCCCCGTGCCTGTGTGAATCCCTTAAAACCATAGAGTGTTTATTTGGGCTGTTCAACCCTTTAACATTTATTGAGATCATTTGTATGGGTCGTGCTTCTATCAGTGGGCCAGTCATCTTATATGGGGGGGAGGAGGAATAGAAAAAAAAAAAAAAAAGAGGAAAGGGGGGGGAGGGGATGAATAGAGAGAGGTAGGGGAGAAGAGAGATAAAGAAGGGGGTGCAGAGAAGAGCTGGGTTAGTGAAGGAGGGTCAAAAGTAGTGAGGAAAGAAGAAAAGAGAGTAGAAGAAAAGCGACCAAGGTCGCTAAATATTATTTACAAGTAGGTTAGGACCTATGTTGTAAACAGTACACTGTAATATAATATTGAATTGTATAGTACATAGGCACTTATAACTTCTCAAACTATGGAACAATAACAGTAAATACCAAAGCAGGGGTAGTGCTCCCTGCCATTCTTACACTAGATACATTTTTTTAATAAACTTAAAACAGTAAACAAGTACATTTGTAGATTGCATATTTCTTTACTTTCCCTCCAAGGATGTGGAGGGGGATCTACACTCCCGCCACTCAAATCGAGGGGTAGGAATCCGGTGTGAAAATAATTATACTATGTTGTGTATTATGTGTTACAGAGACTACCTCCTTGTATGTTTATTATTATCAAGAGACTTGACTAGTCATTTAGGTCGTTTGTTGGTTATAACCGCTTATCATTTGTTAACTGCGATACCATTGTGTTATCTATACAAAAGGTCTACATCATTAGGGGTGCAGTTGTCTGGCCTTCCGTTAAGCCTTCTTTGGTATGCTATCTAAATGATTATCTAATTTTGGGTTAATGATAGTCTCTCTATATAGCAGGAAGAAAGGGAGGACTCTATAGTTTAAGGGCAGAGTAATCTCATCATATTGTTGTTATTAATTAGGGGCTCATTTAGGAGTCTGAGATGTCTATGTTTTGCGACCAAATATCCTTAGGGGGCAAATAATAATTATTTTGTCTATGTGTGTATCTTGGGTCTATGTTAATGCAGACTCAGATGTAATACCACTTTAGCTGACTTATATAATTATGCAATTAACCCTAGTATGGTAGCAAATTCTCAATATAACCAAAGGGGAAAGAAATCTCCTAATATATGCATAACAAAGTGTTAATAACAATGAATTTAAACTTATCTGAAACGATCCTCATTGTCCAAATATAAGAGTTCTACTCATATACACAGTGTGATAGCCAAGCAGGCCATGGCGTCTCAGAGAAATGGTGACATAATGATCACCCAGTTCAACTTGGGAGATGTTGGATGTCATTGTGGCCTTCAACTGCTGGGCCTTCCTGGGCCACAGAGGTTTTCTCAGGAAGTCTAATATTAAGGCCTAGAGCTTGATTGAAGGATGGCAGATCAGCAGGGGTTTTGAGGACATGGGTAACATTGTTCTTGGTAACAATGAGGCTGGTTGGGAAACCCCATCTGTATGGAATCCTGTTAGCCTTTAGAGTGGACGTAACAAATCTAAGATCTCTACGCTTTTGAAGAGTAGTCGGGCTTAAGTCTGACTAGACCTGTATTTCCACTCCTCTGAATTCGATCTGTTGTTTGTTTCTAGCCATTCTTAGTACTTCCTCTTTTTCCTTGAAAGAGAGCAACTTCAAAACAATGTCTCTAGGGGGGACCCTATTTGGGGGTTTAGGGCGCAGTGCTCTATGAGCTCTTTCTATTTGGATCTCTGCGTCGGAATCCTCATTCTTAAGGTATCTGACAAAATCTTGAATATATTCTTGAATCGCTGGAGGTTCTATCGTCTCAGGAACTCCCCTCAGTCTGAGGTTATTCCTCCTACTGCGGTTCTCAAGATCTTCAATACGCTCTAATAGTGTGTGCACAGTACCCTCTTGTGCCTGTAAAAAGCTGGCCTGATGTTGAAGGTCAGAGCTAAGGGCCTCTTGTTTTTCTTCAACCTGGGTGACTCTATGGTCCACAGCTGTGATGTCTCTTTTTAGTTCATGGAACATTGACTTAAAGTCTCTCATGGCTTCTTTTATATCCTCTTTTGAGGAAAGGAGCCTGATATCCTCCTTGGTTACACAGTTCGAGTGGGTAGCCATAGTGTCAGTGTTGTGAATTTGTGCTGTGGTTGCTTTTAGATGTGCATCAGGTTTCCCTGTGGTTGCCGCAGGTTCAGTAGCTATTAGATAATTTTCCATTATGGTAGATTGGGTAGCTTTAGGCAGTCTAGCGTTTCTTTTACTAGACATTACACTCACAAAAGCTCGCCTTCTATGACATAAAGGGCAATTCTTTCAAATCAGTGTTGTTATTCCCTCAATAGAAACGTTCACAGTAGTTAAGGAGGTGTTGTTTTTCTTACCTCCTCTTTTTCTATCAGAACCTTTAATCCCCCTTGCACCTAAACCAGCTATATGTGAGCTTCGTTAGTCAGTGACCACTATCCTGTCTGTGTTGCTGCGTTTTTTTTTTTAAATAATTTTCCAGCAAGCCACAACCAGATGTGATCACGCTCATATACTGGCCTACAGAGTCCCAAGGCAGCCTACTAGATTTGAGAACGATGTGGCACCTCACGTCACGCTATATTGCCTGCTAACACCACTGTCTGCATCCACCGGGGGATCAGATGACTAGGCTCCGGCACTATCTAAACAGTCAGATCTCCTTACCAGCAGGTTTCTGTGTGCGCTAGGCCCTCCAGCAGCGTGAGTCCTCTTATTCCATGCGGGCTGTGCAGGATAGTCCGGTCCGGGTCAGAGCCTCCGCATCTGAGTTGCTCCGCTTACAATGCAGGACCACACCGCCACAGCACTAGCGGTCGGGTGAGTTGCCTCTGCTCTCTGCTGGCTGTGCAAGATCCGGTGTAGGGCAGTTGTTGAGCCCTACTCCACGTGTGCCGGGATAGAGTGCGGTGAGTTCACAGGGCCTAGTTTGCGTCACGGGTGGCTGCCGCTTCTCCTCTGTGTATATGGACCTTTGAGTACCAGAGTCAGCACCCCGATCTGTAATGTGTGTGCTTGTATAGGGGGATATATTCACCCGGCTGGTGTTTAATGTTCCGTAGCGGGAATATCACTATCGCTTGTCAGATTTTTTAGCGCAATCTTTCTGCAGGTCTCCAGGGTTTGAAAAGCATCTCATTGAAGGGAGTTTAGTTTAAAGCATTAATAGATGCAATTTGTGAGCTAAAATTATAATGAGTATGTACTTGTTTTAGTATAAGGTTGGCAGGGACATCAGAGTTTGTTAGAAAGCAGCCATTTCCATCCGTGGCTAGGCTCGTGCTTATTTATTTATTTTTTTTTTCCAAAAGTTTTTTTATTGAGGGTTAAATATTACAGCAGATGTCATAACGCAGATGACCAATTGGTGAACATATACATAAACATTATGCCGTTGGTATGACACAGCAAGCGTAGCAATTAATGACATTACTGCGTATATAGGTCAAGTATGTCTAGAATGAAATAGAATATCTGTCATATAAACCTCATTTTCGATTAGTGTGAACTCAGAAATAAATCCATTATGAAAACATCATTTACAAACAGAATGAACAAACTTAGGTTATAAGGACCGGGTAGTACCTCAGTCCTACCCAGTAACTCAATTTTCTAGGAATTTCGTGAAGTCAGCTTAGAAGTGCCCCTCCGTGTACTACAACTGGGAATTGTAGTGCGCATTTCCAGGCGGGGAAGTCCGGGTGGGGCATGAGGAAGGAGGGAATAGGAGGGGGGGGGGGGAGAGGGAGGGGAAAGGGCATGTTGATGGGGGTGACTAGGACCTTGGGTCCACACAGTTCTTTATCTTAGAGTTCCCTGGTGGTTAAACCAGGGTTCCCAAATCTGCCAGTAAAGCTCTTCCTTGTCCATATGGGAATAGAAGCTTTGTTCCATTGTGGCGTACACCTGCATTATAGATGTGACAGCCGTTATGTCTGGGGGCTGGGTTTGTTTCCAGGCTCTTGCTATCGCCAGTTTCGTGGCCGCTAGGACGAAGATGACCAATTTAGAGACGTGGGTTGGGACACTCCTCGGGAAAATGTGCAAAAGAGCAATTGCAGGAGTTAGTGGGACAGATAGCCCCAGGTTAGCACAGAGGGTTTCTACCTGAGTCCAGAGAGGTGCCAGCTTTGGGCAATCCCACCAAGTATGCATGTCTGAGCCCCTTTGCATGCATTCCCTCCAACACAGAGGAGGCGCTGTGGGAAACATCTGTGACAGCCTTGTGGGAGTATAGTACCATTTTAGGAATAATTTCATGTAAGCCTCTAGTGTATTTGCACAGTGTACTGTCTTTTTAGTCATGGCTATGGAAAGGTCTTTATCTGAAATTGGTCTGGACAAATCACCTTCCCAAGCCCTTATCTGCCATGGTCTGTCTTTGTTAGTGGACAATTGTAGAAGATCGTAATGAAATGATATGAGCCTAGGGGTCTTAATAGGGAGTTGCCATAGCTTTTCCCATTTAGTCAGGGGTCTGTTTAGAGTTTTGGGGAATCCCCAAGATGTCATAAAGGTGTAGAGCCTCGAATATTCAAAGGAGGCCCACGGGGGGGGCTCTGGGATTATGGCATTGATATTATGAGGTGAGATTAAGGTGTCCGAGGGGTACACACAGGAGACCACTTTGAGGTTTAAGTCCCTCCACTGTTGTATGTGTGTATCAGGAAGAGCCGCCAGTAAGGCCGGTATAGAATGAATGGGAGATGGGTGTGGGGCGATGTCGCGGAGGTTTCTGAGGCTATACCAGACTTTCAGATTGTCTCTGATAATGATATTTTGTATTCCTAAGCTGTCAACACAATGCTTAGGGATCCAGGGTAAGTCTGACAATCTTAGGCCTAGGGGAAGGTTCGAAGTTTCTATGTTTTTCCAGCCTTGCTGTTCTCCCTTATCTGCCCATGCCGTGATATGAGAAAGCCTGGCTGCCTCGTAGTATCCACGGACGTTAGGCATTGCAACTCCTCCATATTCATATCTCTTTTGGAGAATCTTTGCCGCTATCCGGGGCCTGGTCTTATTCCAGATATATTGTTGCCCAAGAGATTGGAGCTTGTCTATAAAGGCAGCAGGTACATTAAGAGGGATGCAGCGGAAATAGTACAGAATTTTTGGTAAGATCGTCATTTTGAAGGACGCAATGCGGCCCAGCCACGAAATTTCTTTAAGGCTCCACGAAGATGTGAGCTCAGTGACCTCTTTAATGAGGGTTGTGCAGTTAATAGAAATAACCAATTTCGGGTCCGGACCTAGCTGTACCCCCAAATGCCGAATAGAGGTTCGTGACCATTGGAAGGAGTACAGTGTTTGTAAAATTTCCAATTCAAACGCTGGCATGTTTACCGGTAACGCCTCTGTTTTGGTGACGTTAACTTTGTAGTAGCTGTGGGCTCCGAACTCAGAGATAATATCAAAGAGTACTGGCAGGGAGCCTATTGGGTTTGTTAAGAAGAGCGTGACATCGTCCGCGTATAGTGCGATCTTCGCAGTAGTGCCTCCAAGCTGGACCCCTCTTACTACAGGTGATTGTCTAATAGCCTGAGCTAAAGGTTCAATGGCCATGGAAAAAATTAGAGGAGACAAGGGGCAACCTTGTCTGGTGCCGTTGGTGATGCATATTTCCGGGGAGGCAAACCCCATACCTTTAACTACTGCTGAGGGACAAGAATACAGGGCTCTAATTGCTTTAATCACGATCTCTGGCATGCCAAATTGAGCGAGCGTATGCCATAGGTATTCCCATCTGACCCTGTCAAACGCTTTTTCTGCATCTAGCGACAGGGCCAGCATGGGTGTCCTCAGTCGGGAGGCTTCTGTGAGTATGTTCAGTGTTTTCCGAGAATTGTCTGGGCCTTCTCTGCCGAACGTGAAACCAACTTGGTCTGTATGAATCACCTTTGGGAGCAGGCTATTAAGGCGGTTAGCCCATAGCTTTGCATATAGCTTTACATCACCATTGATCAAAGATATTGGTCTGTAGCTCGTACATTGTGAGGGGTCTTTATTTGGTTTCGGTATGGGCAAAATTACTGCTTGCAGGAATTCTTTATGGAATGAGCCTGCCTCTCGGGCCTCCGAAAAGACCTTGAGGAGGGTCCCCTGGAGTTCCGGTTTAAACAGTTTATAGAAGGCTGTTGGGTACCCATCGGGACCTGGAGCCTTGTTATTTTGGGAGTGTTTAATGGCTAAACTAAGCTCATTTAGGGAGAATGGGGCTTTAAGTGCCTCTCCGTCCTCATCTGCGAGGGATGGTAGGCCCAGCCTCTGTAAGAAATGTACCATTTCACACGAGGAGGACTCTTTAACAGTCATCGAGGGCTTGAGGTGATACAGGTTAGAGTAGTATTCCGCAAATGTCTCCCCAATGTCCTTAGGTGAGTAGACCGAGCTGTCACCTCTCTGGAGTGATAAGATCCTACCCGCCGCTGTCCTGCATCTTAATTTATGAGCGAGGAGGGTTGAGGCCTTATTACCTTGGCAATACATCAGCTTCTTGAATCTAGCATAAGATTCTTTAACTCTTTGCAAGTCTCTATCTGCCAATTGCGTTCGCAATTCCTTAATTTTATCAGCTAGGCTTGTAGTTGGGGAGTTTTTATTCTCCTGCTCTACAGCGCGAAGTTCAGCCATGAGGAGGCCGACGGGCAGACCTGCTTGACGTCGAAGCATCGCCTGCCGTCGAATGCAGATCCCTCTGATGTAAGCTTTCAGAGCAGCCCAAATAGTTTGGGAGGACATATCCGGGGTTTCATTTATTCTTAGAAACTCAACGATAGAGGCTTGGAGGGACATTCTAAACGTTTTATCTTGAAGCATTTGTTTTGGGAGTTTCCAGCTAGGTCTAGTCTCTGTGGTTAAGTCAGTAGAGAGCGTAAATGACAAAATATCATGATCTGACCATGAGCAGACCTTAATGTGTGACGTTAGGACTCTATTAAGCGTCCATGAGTCAGTGAAGAAATGGTCGAGCCTCGAGTACGAATTATGTGGTCTAGAAAAGTATGTGTAGTCTCTATCATTGTGGTGTAGTGCCCTCCAAATATCATAGAGATTATGTTGGATAATGTGTTGTCGAAATTTGTTAGCAGTAGTCATAGTGTACGTGTCTATTGTTTTCCCGCTTTGAACTTTCTTATCTAGTAGGGGGTCCCATATCATATTAAAGTCCCCCCCTAGTATAATAGTCCCAGCTTTGTGTTTCTCAATTTTAGACAAGGCATCTTTCAGGAACTTAGTTTGCATTTGATTCGGGGCGTAGATGTTGACCAGAGTGAACAGTACACCGTTCAATTTACAATTGAGCAGTAAAAATCGTCCCTGGCTATCTCTCTCTGCGTGAATGTGGTCAAAATGTATAGATTTGTGTATAGCTATCGCAACACCTCTAGATTTCTCAGTGTGAGAAGCTAGAACCACCACAGGATACTCTGGGGTCCTGTATGGAGTCTGGTTTGACTCCATCCAGTGTGTCTCTTGTAAAAACATGACTTGTACTTTCAGAGATTTCATGGTGTTGGTAAGCATGCTTCTCTTATCTTGTGAGTTTAATCCTTTGGCATTTAATGTTGCAAAGGATATATGATTAGGGGTTGACGCCATCTTGAACTTGGGGGAGGGAGGGAGTGGTAGGTAGGGAGAGGGAGGGTAGAGGGAAGGGTTTTGATGATAGACTTACCCCGCCTGGACCTGCGCACTTGATTGTGGCCCTTGCCGGGCTCAAAACTGGTTTATCGTTTCCTTTATAACGAGGATTATTTCCCCTAGGGAGCTAAGTTTCACCTAGAGAATGATAAAGAATGAGATATAACAAACAGTGGACAATGAGGGGCACTGAGTTACTTCAAGTAATATAGTAAGTGTCCAGGGCTTTGGATCAGTCGAATCTAAATTGGTAGTATGAGGTTTTAACAATATTATTCAATATGGTGAACCGCTGGATCACCAAAAGGAGAGGTGTGGCTGAATACCGAACTGACTTCTCCAGTCCCCGTATAAGGGGATAACACAAATAAAATTTGCGTATGTGGGGGGGGGGGGGGGGTAGTACAAGTATTAAACTTGTATGTGAAGATTGACTGTCATTGGGGGATTGTGAATATAAGAAATACACCAAAGGTTGTTCATTAAACTAAATAAACACATCATAGCACTGCAGGCATAGTAGCACGTTAAACTAGTGATACCAATAACATTGTAAATACTATAATATCGTCATATAACTTAGGTCTGAAGTTTATAGGTGTCTGAGAGTGAGTACATAACCTGTGGAACTGAAAACAAACCACATGGGGAGAGCTCATGAGTCCCAGCATGACCAAATGGCCAAGAAATGGGTAACGCAGGAGCTGCTGGGTAAGCACCCGTTCGCTTGTGGGAAGTCACAGGTCTCTCCATGTTCTTTGCACATTAGGCAGCTGATACCGGAAATTATATTTAGAAAAATTTACATATATGCCCATGATGGGCCAGTTGTAGACACCGTTAATTCACCATAAAGTCTCGATCAATAACAGTTGGGTGTCTGAGAGAGATTAAGTCACCTGTGGCACCGGAGAGAGAGGAGATGGGGAGACCCCCGAAGCCCCGCCGGAGCGAATAGGGTAAGATAGTAGAGCAGGTGTTGTTGGACAAGCGTCCTTTATCCTGCGGGAGGTCACGGGTCCCCACATGTCTCTCAAGTGCCAGGCAACCCATACCTGGGAGCAACATTGAACAATATATACATAGTTACCAGCTAAAGGTCAGGATTAGTAATTTACCATTCATTGAGCTATGTAACAATCCTTTTTCCTTCTAGTTATTCCTATCTAACGATAAATATAGCTAACGATATAGTCATGTGCACTAGCCTAACACTAGAGCTCTTTATTGTATCACTTGGTGGGCTTTTGTAGCCTAGGGGTGAAGTCTGGGGCACCTGCCCGGATGTCAGTGACATTAGGAGTGTCCTTTGCAGTAGATCTTGATGAAGGTTGGACCATGTCCATAATAGCTGACCCATCTTTAGGGGGCAGAGAGCCAGTGTCCTTTCGAGGTTTGGTGGATGCCAAGCCCCAGTCTTGGAGCAGGTCAAAACCTTCTTTAGGGGTGAAAATTGTGTGTGTCTCACCATCTTTACTAACTATAAGCCTTGTCGGGTATCCCCATCTGTATCTAATATTCTCTGTTCTCAGAATTTGGGTGATGGTCCTAAAGGACCTTCTCTTTTGTAAAGTATAGCTGGAAATGTCCGGGAACACCGCTATTTGTTGGAACTTCTCAGGGAGTTGCGGTTTATTGGCCAGTTCTCTCATTATCTTCTCCTTGTGGGTAAAAAAATGGATCCTAGCTAGAACATCTCTAGATTTTTCTTGAGAGACATTTCTAGGTCGTGCTACTCTGTGGACTCTGTCTAGTAGGAGATCAGGCTTCTCTGGAGTGGTGAAGAAGACATTACAAAATTCTAAAACATATGACTCCAGTTCTTGGGGGCCAACCTCTTCAGGGATTCCGCGGAATCTCAGATTATTCCGGCGGGAGCGGTCTTCCATATCAGCTAGTTTCAATTCCAGGTCCGATATTTGAATTGCAAGATTTTGGGAATAGGCTTGTAAGTGAGCATGGTCTACAGCAAGATCTTCTTGTTTACGCTCCAGAGTTTCAGTACGTTCTCCTAAAGCTCCAATCTCTCTTCGGAGCTCAGCTGTGGATCCCTTAATTTCCTTTGTCAGTGTCTCTTGAAGGAGATTCATTCGTCTGGTTAGTACATCTACAATGTTTGCAGATAGAGTATCTGACATAGGAGGTTGAGAGTCAATACTGCCTTCAGATTCACTGCCTTCCAAAGCGGGAGTGGAGTCTCTGTACATTTGAGTTTTCCCAGCATGGTGGTTTTTAAAGTGATCTGCGACAGTTTTTCCAGAGGTGTGAGACGGTTTAGTTTTCCTTTTGGAGTTTTGGGACATGGTTTCAGGATTATGACTTCTGCCAAAGTCCGTTCTTGAGACACCAGGTCTGCAGGATATGAGATATTTAGGTAAAACAATGGTGGATAGGGTGAAGCTTAAGTCCCCCTGACGTCAATCTTGGTTTAGGTAGCCATAGCCAGCAGTGCTCCGCTAGCCATAGTAAGGTTCTGCTGGATAATCCACGGTATATTCAGAGCAAATTAAGCCCTTTTCAAAAGTGGGTGGAATAAAGAGCTCTGTAGACCCTCCCTCCAGGGAGATTGCCCTCACTTGGCCAGGACGGGAAAAGGAATTGAGGGTATGACCTGCTGTCCCTTAGTACAGCAGGAAATGGATGGAGAGAGTGTCAGAGAGTATCTAGGGGATTGGACTCTATGCTATAGTATCTGCCGAATAGCTGCTTATCCAGGGGATTACACCTTTATGATGCTTTAGTGATACTAAGATGCTTTAAATTGGATCTAGTGCACCAGTCTTGAGCGGTGTGGCTTTTTGTAGTATCTGCTGGATGGCAGCTTATCTAGGAGTGTGTGTTTTAATGAAATCTCTAGAAGAAGATGGGCAGCGTAGTTGTACTTGTAGTTTAAGCATATACAGACCCTTATACAAAAGTACCTGTAGAGGAAAGGCCAAGATTAGTTTACACAGACAACCTAACAGTATTCATCTATACAACTAATGCAGAATTGAAAGGAACCAATGACCCAACGCTGGAGGGAAAGAAATGAGTATTAGTGAGTCCAGCTCATATAAGAGTATTACTGCACTTTAAGCCTAGTATATAAAGGTCCGTCAAATGCAGCCTTTTAGGTGTCCAACCTGGGGACTATCGTTATAGAGTCAGTTGCATTAGGTAGGACCTGTTGGTAGAGATAAAAGTTAGGCAGGTATGATAAATAAATTACACTCCACTTTGGGCTGAGAGCCCAAAGACATACAGGCTGACGCAGCAGCTATAACTTCACTCAGTAGTATTATAGATTGTTGTGACAGTGGAAGTTGCTCAGTCTTACTGGAGCTATGCTGCAGGTATGTTTCCTTTTAAAGAGGGCAGCACCTTAGGGTGTAATGAGACAAGTCACAGAAACAGATTATCCCTGAGAGTTATCAGTAGGGCATAATGAATATATAGAACACCCCACTTGCAGGTGGTAAATTGGGGAGTCTCTCACGACCCCTACAGTCAAGTATTGCTTGCAGGACCCCAGGCAGTATCAGGGTAGGTCTAAGGTAACCACAGGGTGTCTATCGTGCTTGAGAGCTACCCCACAGAACTGCTTTTCACTTCAAAACTTGTGTAGCTCTTTTGCACTTATAAGGGAATGTTTTATTGTAATTGCCTACCGTATCTCCCCAAGCAGAACCTTTGCCCCCTTGCTTGCACAGGCAAAGTGCCCTGGAGCTTTTAGGATTTTTTATATGAGGTGCCTAGGTATTAGAGGCGAGCCAGGAGCTTTTATAGGGCAGTAGGGGGCTAGCAGAGTGTTTCAGACTCCTCCGTAACTAGCCATGCATGTAAGTTTCTGTGTGACGCAGCTGACTGAGAACGCTGCAGGTATAGTGGAGGCCTTTTGCGCCCAGAAAAAAGAAACAATTCAGAGTGGCAGTCCCCTTATCTAGCCCACCCGGTATCTCACCAGATCAGCACAGGAGTCGGAGTCCGGAGATGAGCCAACTATTTCAGGCGTGAGCAGTGCTGTTCCTGGGCCTTGGAGGCGGCAGGTCCCGCGGGCAGTGAAGGAGACTTGGGTCCGAGCCGTGCAGTACTTCAGATGGAGGCAGGTATGATATATGGCACTCCGGAGCGGAGCCCCGACCCTCCGGAGTGCTATGCGGTCACTTCTGGTATCTTTGAAAGTAGCGGGCAGATGCGATGTGGCCGGCTGTGTCACCGAGGGCTGCTGCAGGATCTCCCCGGGTCACGATGTGTCTCAGCTGTGGCAGACAGCTCCGGTAGCGGCACTTCTCTCCGGGTCTAAGGGAGCAGGTAAGGAAAATTCTAAGGAGCACTCCTGCAGTGATGGAGCTCTGCGGCCTTGATGCAGCTGGGCGGAGGTGAGCCGTATGATGGGGCGGCAATATGGCGGCTTTTCGCGCCGAATTTCACTTCGCTCAGGCCGGGCGCTTCACCTTATCTTAGGCAGTATCTGGCAGTAGCTGCGACTGGGTAATTGCTGTAGTCTTATGTGCCACTTGAACAGCCGTTCTCTGCTGTGTCTCCGGAGCGGAGCCCCGACCCTCCGGAGGTTATCTCTGCGAAGTATTAGGCAAGCGGGGTATAATGAGCCACACAAGCTGATGTAACTTCTTTTAGGTAGAATCCGCAGGGAAAGTCCAAACTGGTATCCTTTAGATCAGCCTAGCTTCTGTTCTACAAAAGTGTCTTTGAGTACTAAAATATGAGCAGATTAACTACTTTTTAACTTTATGTAGAGTTAAGCAAGCTGGAGCTCTGCTAAGTTGCGACCGTTATCCTCACAGGCTAGCTCCGCCCCCGTGCTTATTTATTTTTAATGTTATGTATTTATATCTCATATATCATAATATTAAAAACCGCAAAATTCTAATACATAAAAAATGGGTTTACACACACATGCATTGAACAATATTCTTTATACATAAAACAAATAGTACATTAGACATTAAAAAAAACAATAAAAAAATATAATAAAAACTATATATATATATATATATACACATATATATATTAAATTCATTAATAGAAATAGATATGTATGGAATACATTTTTATCAAGATGTAGGAATATATTAAGAGTAGAAAGTAAAAGACTACATTAGAGGGGAAAATTATTTAATCTTTCAAATGGCATCCTAAATCTAATTTCAGATTTAGACCTTTTGGAATAAATTGCATTCAAAAACTTTTTTAAGCAGGTTGATGCCAACAATTATATACATCAAATGAGCTGTCACCATAACAAATGGAAAAAGAATATTCCAAAAGGGACGTTTCTTCGAATGAAGAAAAAATGCAGTAATATCTCGGACTACGACATCCAATCAAATATCCTCAAAGATAAATTTGGAAATAGGGGTTATGCAGAGGAGAAATTAGAACAGGTGAGGGAAACAGTCCGCCTACTAAATAGAGAAGACATTTTAAAGAAAGTAAATACTAATAAAGGAAAATCAAATATGGGCTCTTTCTTTCTTCCATTCATAACCTCCTATAGTGGAATCAAATATTTCATAGATAGAATTATAAAAAAACATTGGGAGGTCCTTAAAAGTGATGATAAAATAGGTAATCTCCTGCCTCAAAAACTGCAGATGGTGTATAGAAAAGCAAGAAAAAACGGATAGGGACAGATAAAGATCTTTGGGGGAAGGATTTGAGAGGCTTTTTTCCCTGTCATAAATGTAAATCTTGCCAATGTGCAATGAAAAAGAAAGAAATCAAATCAAATACTACCGGCGAAATCTACAAAGTACAACACATGATTAGATGTACAGATTCAAATATCATATATGTTATTGAATGCAGATGTGGTGCTCAATATGTTGGGGAGTCTGAAAGACCCCTACATGATAGGATAAGGGATCATATCCTGTCTATTGAGCACCACGATAAAGAAAGAAACCAAGATCTTCCCGCTCCAAAACACTTTTCCAACTAATCTTAAATGTTTTAAATTCATGGTAATAGATAAAGTATTATTGCCTTGGAGGGGTGGAGATTTACATAACAAAATTCTCAAAAGGGAGGGCAAGTGGATATTTCATTTAGGTACCCTTACTCCAAAAGTTCTAAATCTGGAATTAGATTTAGGATGCTATTTGAAAGATTAAATAATTTGCCCCTCTAATGTAGTCTTTTTGGTTTTTATCATATTTTTTAATGTCTAATGTACTATTCATTTCATGTATCATGAAAATTGTTCAATGCATGTGTGTGTAAACCCATTTTTTATGTATTAGAATTTTGCTGTTTTTAATATTGTTATGTATTCACATTTATGCTTTATTATTTATTTTTCTCAGTCTCATTATTGCAATTAAATTGCCCTTTTAACCACGTACTGTGAATTGTAGAATTCCCCTTTATTTGTCAATTATTTCTTATTAATGCTCTATTAATTCTGCATACCCCTTTATTAATATTTTAGGTATAAATAAAGCATAGAAGTGTCATTCCGATAGTTTGAGAAAGGCTGTTATCAAGCCGAAACGCTTTACTCTATTTTTGAAGTTGTCCGGCCACCGTAGTTGCATACAAACTACACAGCCATATTTTACACACAGAAACAGACGCTGAGTATACCGGCTAAATTACCGGAGGCGAAATACAGTGAGCGGCTTCATAGTTGGAGGATCCAAACAGACATGAAGGATAGATCTACGGCATCTGGTGTAAGTAAAAATGTGCACCTTTGCCAACTAACTTTATACTTCTGTGTAAAAAGGACCTCTTTGTTTCTTTTGTTGTTTTTGTCTGCAGCTAAAACAACCGTCCTGTCTTCATTGCCACTCAGCCCCTGCAGCAGACCTGACTTTGATCACAGCACAATGGACGTGTCTGCTTATCCTATGTTAGTATTTTATATGTATATTTTGGAAGTGTTTGCTATTAACTGTTTATGCCATATCTTTTCA
This sequence comes from Bombina bombina, assembly GCF_027579735.1. Lineage (NCBI taxonomy): Eukaryota > Metazoa > Chordata > Amphibia > Anura > Bombinatoridae > Bombina > Bombina bombina. Next base: position 24,010,025 of record NC_069499.1, on the reverse strand, counting down.
ATTAATTAAATAGATTTTTAACTAAATAGATTTCTTTCTAATGACACAGTGAGTCCACAGATCATCTAATTACTATTGGGAATATCAATCCTGCCCAGCAGGAGGCAGCAAAGAGCACCACAGCAAAGCTGTTAAATATCACTTCCCTTCCCTCCAACCCCAGTCATTCTCTTTGCCTACGTTAGAGCAAGGAAGTGGTAAAGTTAGGTTTTGGAAAGAAGATTCTTGAAGCAAGATTTTATTATTTTTCAAGCAGTGCAAGATTGTTCTGCTTTGTCCTAGGGTGTAGCCGTAGTCCATATCAGTCTCTTCAGTAGAGCAGTGGTGGCTTTCAAACAATGGGAACTTGTGGGGTACAATCCTCACTGCGCCTCCCATGTATTTAATGCTGCCCTAATCATGCAAGCCTGAGTAAGATTACTCAGTCTTTGTTTTTATCCACAGGTCCATGTGAGGGAACTTCTGGCAGAAGTCTAAATGTAAGTGCTAACTTTATTTTTCCTTGGACACATTGCAGAAAATAAAAGGATGGCACTTTACAATATGATTGTGGGGCAAGAGGATTCACCTATTGCTAGGGGGATCATTTTATTATTGGCAGCAATAGCAGGCACTGGGGACGAGGAGATTTATGGCTCAGAGGTGGTGTTTTTATTGTTACTTTACTCCCTGCGGCTTTGGTAATACTTTTAGCTGATCGGGAGGTTAACGTTGTAACGCCCACGATGGGTGGGGTTAGCTGAGACGGCATTTTCTGTTGCGCGCCTTTTCTTTTACAAAGATATGACGAGTCCACGGATTTCATCCTTACTTGTGGGATATTAACCTCCTGCTAACAGGAAGTGGCAAAGAGCACCACAGCAGAGCTGTATATATATAGCCCCTCACTTCCCCTCCAACCTCAGTCATTCTCTTTGCCTGTGTTATACTAGGAAGACATGGTAAAGTGAGGTGTTAGTTTTAGTTTCTTCAATCAAGAAGTTTTTTATTTTAAATGGTACCAGTGAGTACTATTTTCCTCAGGGGGTTATGGAAGAAGATTTCTGCCCTGAGGTTGATGATCTTAGCAGTTGTAACTAAGATCCACGCTGGTTCCCACAAGACTTCTGAAGGTAACCATGAGACATCTTCAGTGTGGAGACCGGTTTCATGCTACAAGCAGCATTAAGGTATGTGCAGCCTTTTTTATTCTGAGGAGACTTGATATATCAGAACTGGCTGGCATTTATTTCCCTGTATGGGAATGGGGTAAACAGTAATCAGTAATCCTATTTTATATGAAGGGTTTTACTGGAGTCCCTGGATTTTATTAATAATTGACTTATGGGCATTGTGTGACACTATGGGCATTCAAAGAAAAACGATATATAACGTTTTTATTTTTGGCATTTATACGTTTGCTTACTGGTGCTTTTGAAGGGTTATAGGACAGACATTAGCTGTTTAAACTTAGGTGTGAAACCGCTTCCCCATGCGGTTGTGTTTTGGCCTACTCCGGCTTCGACCGTAAGGGGCGGGGCTTATTATTGTGCGCTCAGATGCGCACTTCCTTCAGGCTAGGCAGCAGCAAGCAGTAACTCCGGTGGCTCCTGGACTGTGCAAGCTGGTCTGAAGTGTTGGAAAGTTATTTCGAAGTACCCTGGGGGCAGGTAGGGTATTTTTGTCTATAAAATGACTAATTGTTGATATAAGTACTTTAGAGCCTTATTTCTGCCCTTGCTTCTGGGTGCAGTAATTTTTGGATAAACCAACGATCTTAAGTTAAATTTAGAGATAATTTAACATTATTTGAGCATTTTTTTTAAAAATTGTTCACTTTCTTAAAGGCGCAGTACACATTTTTTCTGTTGTGATTCCTCCAGAGAAATTGTGTAAAATGGATAAATATCTGGAAGTCCCTACTTACACTGATGTTTTTCCGGTTCCTAAGAGAATTTCGGAAATTATAAGAAAGCAATGGGATAGACCAGGTATACCGTTTTCATCCCCTCCTAATTTTAAGAAAATGTTTCCCATATCAGATACCATTCGGGACTCATGGCAAACGGTCCCTAAGGTAGAGGGAGCTATATCTTCCCTAGCTAAGCGTACTACTATACCCATTGAGGATAGTTGTGCTTTCAAAGACCCTATGGATAAGAAATTAGAGGGTCTACTAAAGAAATTATTTGTTAATCAGGGGTTTCTTTTACAACCTACGGCTTGCATTGTTCCAGTAACTACTGCAGCAGCTTTTTGGTTTGAGGCTCTAGAAGAGTCTCTTAAGGTTGAGACTCCATTAGATGACATCTTAGATAGAATTAAGGCTCTCAAGCTAGCTAATTCTTTTATTACTGATGCCGCTTTTCAAATTGCTAAATTAGCGGCAAAGAATGCAGGATTTGCTATTTTAGCACGTAGAGCATTGTGGCTCAAATCTTGGTCTGCTGATGTGTTAGACAATGTCACAACCGTGGTGTATGTCAATCATCAAGGTGGGACTCACAGTCCTCAGGCTATGAAAGAAGTATCTCGGATACTGGTATGGGTGGAATCCAGCTCCTGTCTAATCTCTGCGGTTCACATCCAAGGTATAGACAATTGGGAAGCGGATTATCTCAGTCGCCAGACGTTACATCCGGGCGAATGGTCTCTTCACCCAGAGGTATTTCTTCAGATTGTTCAAATCTGGGGACTTCCAGAAATAGATCTGATGGCTTCTCGTCTAAACAAAAAACTTCCCAGGTATCTGTCCAGATCCAGGGATCCTCAGGCGGAAGCGGTGGACGCGTTGTCACTTCCTTGGAATTATCAACCTGCTTATATCTTTCCGCCTCTAGTTCTTCTTCCAAAAGTGATTTCCAAAATCCTAATGGAGCGTTTGTTTGTACTGCTGGTGGCTCCAGCATGGCCACACAGGTTTTGGTATGCGGATCTTGTTCGGATGGCCAGTTGCCAACCTTGGACACTTCCGTTAAGGCCAGACCTTCTATCTCAAGGCCCATTTTTCCATCAGGATCTCAAATCATTGAATTTGAAGGTATGGAGATTGAACGCTTAATACTTAGTCATAGAGGTTTCTCTGACTCAGTGATTAATACTATGTTACAGGCTCGTAAATCTGTGTCTAGAAAGATTTATTACCGAGTTTGGAAGACTTACATTTCTTGGTGTTCTTCTCATAAATTCTCTTGGCATTCTTTTAGAATTCCTAGAATTTTATTTTCTTCAGGATGGTTTGGATAAGGGTTTGTCTGCAAGTTCTTTGAAAGGACAAATCTCTGCTCTTTCTGTTCTTTTTCACAGAAAGATTGCTAATCATCCTGATATTCATTGTTTTGTACAGGCTTTGGTTCGTATCAAGCCTGTCATTAAGTCAATTTCTCCTCCTTGGAGTCTTAATTTGGTTCTGAGGGCTTTACAGGCTCCTCCGTTTGAACCTATGCATTCTCTGGATATTAAATTACTTTCCTGGAAAGTTTTTTGTTCCTTTTGGCCATCTCTTCTGCTAGAAGAGTTTCTGAGTTATCTGCTCTTTCTTGTGAATCTCCTTTTCTGATTTTTCATCTGGATAAGGCGGTGTTGCGGATTTCATTAAATTTTTTACCTAAAGTTGTGAATTCTAACAACATTAGTAGAGAAATTGTTGTCCCTTCTTTGTGTCCTAATCCTAAGAATTCTCTGGAGAGATCTTTACATTCTTTGGATGTAGTAAGAGCTTTGAAATATTATGTTGAAGCTACTAAAGATTTCAGAAAGACTTCTAGTCTATTTGTTATCTTTTCTGGTTCTAGGAAAGGTCAGAAGGCTTCTGCCATTTCTTTGGCGTCTTGGTTAAAGTCTTTGATTCATCATGCTTATTTGAAGTTGGGTAAATCCCCGCCTCAAAGGATTACGGCTCATTCTACTAGGTCAGTTTCTACTTCCTGGGCTTTTAGGAATGAAGCTTTTGTTGATCAGATTTGCAAAGCAGCAACTTGGTCTTCTTTGCATACTTTTACTAAATAATACCATTTTGATGTTTTTTCTTCTTCTGAAGCAGTTTTTGGTAGAAAAGTACTTCAGGCAGCTGTTTCAGTTTGAGTCTTCTGCTTATATTTTCAGTTTTTTTCATTATAAGATTAAAACTTTTTGATTTGGGTTGTGGATTATTTATTCAGCGGAATTGGCTGTCTTTATTTTATCCCTCCCTCTCTAGTGACTCTTGCGTGGAAGTTCCACATCTTGGGTATCTGCTATCCCATATGTCACTAGCTCATGGACTCTTGCTAATTACATGAAAGAAAACATAATTTATGTAAGAACTTACCTGATAAATTAATTTCTTTCATATTAGCAAGAGTCCATGAGGCCCACCCTTTTTTGTGGTGGTTATGATTTTTTTGTATAAAGCACAATTATTCCAATTCCTTATTTTGATGCTTTCGCTCCTTTCTTATCACCCCACTTCTTGGCTATTCGTTAAACTGAATTGTGGGTGTGGTGAGGGGTGTATTTATAGGCATTTTGAGGTTTGGGAAACTTTGCCCCTCCTGGTAGGAATGTATATCCCATACGTCACTAGCTCATGGACTCTTGCCAATATGAAAGAAATGAATTTATCAGGTAAGTTCTTACATAAATTATGTTTTTCATCCTTTTTTAAATATTTACTAATTGCTAGGATCCCTAATGTGTGGTCTATACTGGTGTATAATGCGCTTACGTCACAAGTGACTAGAACTAAATTGTTTGCCCATTCTGTATCTTGTATACTGTTTAGAAAATGGGTTGAGTCTGATAGGTATGAGGGGAGTTTTTTAACATAGTCTTGCAAGAAATAGTCCACATATTGGGATAGGTTAGATGTGATAGAATCTATACCAGAGATTATGGGGCGGCCAGGGGATTTATGAGACTTTTATGGATTTTGGGTAGAAAATAAAAGATGGAGTCCTGAAGTATTCAGTTAATAGAAATGTATATTCTGAATTATCAATTAGTTGGTCTTTCAATACCTCATCTAATACTATTTTAAGTTTTGCATAGTAATTATCCCCTGGGTCATTTTTCAATTTTTTATATGTTATCTTTTTATATGTTATCTTATCCCCTAGTAATCTATTTGCTTCTTGTAAGTAATCTGTGTTTTTCATAAATACCATCCCTCCACCCTTGTTGGCCTGTTTTATCACTATCTCCTTTCTAGATTGCAGATTTTTTAAAACTTCTTTCTCTTTTTTATTGAGATTCCAATTTATATATTTATTGTTCTCTATATTTAATTTTTCCAGGTCTTGCTTCACTAGTTTTTCAAAAGATTCAATGAAATTTCCTTTTTCTTGGGTAGGAAAAACGTAGATTTAGGTTTTAACCCTGTGTGTATATATTGTTTCTGTTTTAGTGAATATATCATTATTTCTTATAACTGGATTTTTAGTAAAATATTTTTTCAACGTTAATTTCCTAACAAACTGATTGATATGAATCAAATGTTCAAATTTGTTTAATTTAGTTGTGGGGCAAACGATAATCCTTTATTTAAAACTTTATCCTCTTCTTTAGTTAGAGGATTCCCACTTAAATTAAAAATACCTTTCTTTACTATCATTCAGCTAGATTACGAGTTGTGCGTTAGGGTTAAAAAGCAGCGTTGAGAGGTCCCAACACTGTTTTTTTAACGCCCGCTGGTATTAAGAGTCTTGAAATGACAGGCTCACCGCTCACTTTTTTGGCCAGACTCTGAAATACCGCAAATCCACTTATGTCAATTGCGTATCCTATATTTTCAATGGGACTTGCATAGCGCCGGTATTACGATTCTTCCAAAAAGTGAGCGGTAGACCCTCTCCTGTCAAGCCTGATACCACATTTTAAAGTCAGTAGTTAAGAGTTTTACACTACAACGCCGTAGCATAAAACTCTTAACTAAAGTGCTAAAAAGTACACTAACACCCATAAACTACCTATTAACCCCTAAACCGAGGCCCTCCCACATCGCAAACACTAAAATACATTTTTTAACCCCTAATCTGCGGAACCGGACATCGCCACTATAATAAATATATTAACCCCTAAACTGCCGCACTCCCACATCACAAACACTATTTAAATATTATTAACCCCTAATCTGCCGGCCCTAACATTGCCGACACCTACCTACATTTATTAACCCCCTAATCTGCTGACCTCAATGTCGCCGCCATTATATTAAATGTATTAACTCCTAAATCTAAGCCTAACCCTAACATCCCCTAACTTAAGTATAATTACAATAAATCTAAAGAAAATTACTATAATTAGCTAAATTATTCCTATTTAAAACTAAATACTTACCGATAAAATAAACCCTAAGCTAGCTACAATATAACTAATAGTTACAATGTAGCTAGCTTAGGGTTTATTTTTATTTTACAGGCAACTTTGTATTTATTTTAACTAGGTAGAATAGTTATTAAATAGTTATTAACTATTTCATAACTTCCTAGTTAAAATAAAGACAAATTTACCTGTAAAATAAAACCTAAACTAAGTTACAATTACACCTAACACTACACTATACTTAAAGGGACAGTCTAGGCCAAAATAAACTTTCATGATTCAGATAGAGCATGTAATTTTAAACAATTTTCTAATTTACTTTTATCACCAATTTTGCTTTGTTCTCTTGATATTCTTAGTTGAAAGTTTAACCTAGGAGGTTCATATGCTAATTTCTTAGACCTTGAAGCCAACCTCTTTCAGATTGCATTTTAACAGTTTTTCACCACTAGAGAGTGTTAGTTCACGTATTTCATATAGATAACACTGTGCTCGTGCACAAGAAGTTATCTGGGTGCAGGCACTGATTGGCTAGACTGCAAGTCTGTCAAAAGAACTGAAAAAGCGGCAGTTTTCAGAGGCTTAGATACAAGATAATCACAGAGGTTAAAAGTATATTATTATAACTGTGTTGGTTATGCAAAACTGGGAAATGGGTAATAAAGGGATTATCTATCTTTTAAAACAATAAAAATTCTGGTGTAGACTGTCCCTTTAAATAAATTACCTAAACTAAATACAATTAATTACAATTTAAAAAAATATCTAAAGTACGAAAAAAAACCACACTAAAATAATTAAAAGAATTTTAAACTGATTACACCTAATCTAATCCCCCTAACAAAATAAAAAAGCCCCCCAAAATAAAAAAAAGCCCTACCCTACACTAAATTACAAATAGCCCTTAAAAGGGCCTTTTGCGGGGCATTGCCCCAAAATTATCAGCTCTTTTACCTGTAAAAAAATTTACAAATACCCCCCAACATTAAAACCCACCACCCACACAACCAACCCACCCAATCCCCCCTTTAAAAAAAAACTAACACTAACCCCCTGAAAATCACCCTACCGTGAGACCTCTTCACCCAACCGGGCAGAAGTGGTCCTCCAGATGGGCAGAAGTCTTCATCCAAGCCGGGCAAAAGAGGTCCTCCAGAGGGGCAGAAGTCTTCATCCAGATGGCATCTTCTATCTTCATCCATCCGGCGCGGAGCTGGTCCATCTTCAAGACATCTGGCGACTGAAATTTAAGTTGGGGGGGTTAGGGTTAGACTTAGGGGTTAATAACTTTATTATAGTGGTGGCAACGTTGGGGGCAGCAGATTAGGGGTTAATAAATGTAGTTAGGTTACGGCAGTGACGTGCAGTGAGGTCAGAGGCTGGTGAGGCACTAGATATGATACGACGGAGAAACACATGTACAGAGGGCCGCAAGTACCCCCAACAGGGCAGGTTTAAATGATAGCTGAACCAGTGCACAGGTGACATAATCAGGTGATGGGTGAGAGCAAGTTAGTAACCACTGAGTTACTGATCAGCTGATTACTTCACCTGGTCAGCTATAATGAAAACCTGGCCTGTTGGGGGTACTTGAGGACCATTGTTGAGAAACACTGCACTAAAGTATCAGCTTATCGGAACTGTATTGATCACCTGGAGAATAAAGCACACATACTCTGCTCACTGACACCCACACACACTCTGCTCACATACACACTCACACAATTCTGTGGCACAGTGCCATTTACTAAGCAATTAGAATGATACACAATCTCTTCTCTACTCACTACTGTATTGTAAAAATAGAAATAATTTACCATACAAATTTTACACAAAGGACAAGTTATCAATACTTCCAACACAGCTGCTGCTGCAATATGGTGTTCAAGAAACGCACGTGCACATCCCTCTTAGGTATGCTCTTCAACAAAGGACACCAAAGGGTACCAAAAGAATGAAGTACATAATAATAAAAGTAAAATAGAAAGTTTATTTATTTTTTGTGTGTAATTTCTATCTGAATGATGGAAATGTAATTATGACTTTCATGTTCCTTTCAAAAACTAATTTGATTTGCTGACATGGGGCCAGTAACAGTTGATGCTAATTCTCAAAATATAAATAACTAGAAAAGTCTATTAAAATAACATGCTCTACCTCAATCATGAAAGTTTAATTTTAAATGTCTCCCTTTGATTATGTGTTTAACCAGTTACTTTACAGTGGCATTATTTCTAAAAACATTTAACTGCAATAATTACATATATTTTTTAACTGACTCATCTCCTTTTTATTAATATAAACCTGTATAAAAGCAGCACATATTAAAAACACAATGCAACAGCTTTCAATTGATTTGTGAATTACAAGTTAACAGCAGTCTTTAAATAAATGGATACAAAGAGAGAAGCGCTCTACCAGGAACGAACAACAGCTCAGTGGCTTGTTCTATGGCGATTTACCACCCGGAAGCAGCCTCTTTTAGACCAGTGTGCTTTTCACAGAAGAAAACTTTCCTGTAGTATATCAGTCTGATCCTGCCAAGTAAGGTCAGTCCAGCCCCGAAATACCAGGCAATTCTCCTCTGAACAAGGAACATGACAACCCCAGACGTTCGTTTCGGCCTCCTATGGGCCTCGTCAGTGAGGTGCAGCCACATTCCTCTAAGCACACTGGGCAAGGAGTCCACGTCTGGTTTCCCCCATCACCCATAGGGAGACTTCCCCAGGGTCATAATAATTTGCATACAAAGAGAGAAGCGCTCTACCAGGAACGAACAACAGCTCAGTGGCTTGTTCTATGGCGATTTACCACCCGGAAGCAGCCTCTTTTAGACCAGTGTGCTTTTCACAGAAGAAAACTTTCCTGTAGTATATCAGTCTGATCCTGCCAAGTAAGGTCAGTCCAGCCCCGAAATATCAGGCAATTCTCCTCTGAACAAGGAACATGACAACCCCAGACGATTGTTTCGGCCTCCTATGGGCCTCGTCAGTGAGGTGCAGCCACATTCCTCTAAGCACACTGGGCAAGGAGTCCACGTCTGGTTTCCCCCATCACCCATAGAGAGACGTCCCCAGGGTCATAATAATTTGCATACAAAGAGAGAAGCGCTCTACCAGGAACGAACAACAGCTCAGTGGCTTGTTCTATGGCGATTTACCACCCGGAAGCAGCCTCTTTTAGACCAGTGTGCTAAATCGCCATAGAACAGGCTAACAATGGTATTGAGCTGGTTGTTCGTTCCTGTGAGTGCATTTCTCTCTGTGTGTATTTAGTCTCCCTATGGGAAAAAAGGGGCAACCAGACGTGGACTCCTTGCTCAGTGTGCTTAGAGTAATACTGCTACACCTCACTGACGAGGCCCAATGAAGGCCGAAACGATCGCCTGGGGTTGCTGTGTTCCTTGTTCAGAGAGGAATTGCCTGGTATTTCGGCGCTGGACTGACCGTAATAGGCGGGATCAGACTGATATACTACAGGAAAGTTCTACTCTGTGAAAAGCATTGCTGGGCTAAAAGAAGTTGCACCCAGGTGGTAAATCGCCATAGAACAGGCTAACAATGGTATTGAGCTGGTTGTTCGTTCCTGTGAGTGCATTTCTCTCTGTGTGTATTTAGTCTGCCTATGGGAAAAAGGGGCAACCAGACGTGGACTCCTTGCTCAGTGTGCTTAGAGTAATACTGCTACACCTCACTGACGAGGCCCAATGAAGGCCGAAACGATCGTCTGGGGTTGCTGTGTTCCTTGTTCAGAGAGGAATTGCCTGGTATTTGGCGCTGGACTGACCGTACGTAATAGGCGGGATCAGACTGATATACTACAGGAAAGTTCTACTCTGTGAAAAGCATTGCTCGGCTAAAAGAAGTTGCACCCAGGTGGTAAATCGCCATAGAACAGGCTAACAATGGTATTGAGCTGGTTGTTCGTTCCTGTGAGTGCATTTCTCTCTGTGTGTATTTAAATAAATGGAGACACAGAGAAAAATAAAAATAGATACTGCATCCTCTGACTGAACAGACATAACATATATGGAGTTTGTACCTAATTAAATCAAATAGCCATGAAAAAGGGAGGCTTAGCAATATTCAATGTCAAAAACTTTAGTTTAAATAATGTGGACACTGCACACTTAACTTCAAACTCTGGGTTTTAAATTATGGATTTAAATTTGAATTGACCCTTTGACTTCCTGTCAGTATTGGGTTATGCTCACTTACTGCCCCCCCCCCCCCCCCTGTTAATGAGCTGTATCTGAACACAATTTGTGAATCACAAGAGATGAAGAATACTGCTTTACTCTTCTGCTTGGGTTATGCTCACTTACTGCCCCCCCCCCTGTTAATGAGCTGTATCTGAACACAATTTGTAAATCACAAGAGATGTAGAATACTACTTTACTCTTCTGCTTGGGTTATGCTCACTTACTGTCCCCCTGTTAATGAGCTGTATCTGAACACAATGTGTGAATCACAAGAGATGTAGAATACTACTTTACTCTTCTGCTTGGGTTATGCTCACTTACTGTCCCCCTGTTAATGAGCTGTATCTGAACACAATGTGTGAATCACAAGAGATGTAGAATACTACTTTACTCTTCTGCTTGGGTTATGCTCACTTACTGTCCCCCCCTGTTAATGAGCTGTAGCTGAACACAATGTGTGAATCACAAGAGATATAGAATACTACTTTACTCTTCTGCTTGGGTTATGCTCACTTACTGCCCCCCCTGTTAATGAGCTGTATCTGAACACAATGTGTGAATCACAAGAGATGTAGAATACTACTTTACTCTTCTGCTTGGGTTATGTTCACTTACTGTCCCCCCTGTTAATGAGCTGTATCTGAACACAATTTGTGAATCACAAGAGATGTAGAATACTACTTTACACTTCTGCTTGGGTTATGCTCACTTACTGTCCCCCTGTTAATGAGCTGTATCTGAACACAATGTGTGAATCACAAGAGATGTAGAATACTACTTTACTCTTCTGCTTGGGTTATGCTCACTTACTGTCCCCTCCTGATAATGAGCTGTATCTGAACACAATGTGTGAATCACAAGAGATGTAGAATACTACTTTACTCTTCTGCTTGGGTTATGCTCACTTACTGTCCCCCCCTGTTAATGAGCTGTATCTGAACACAATGTGTGAATCACAAGAGATATAGAATACTATTTTACTCTTCTGCTTGGGTTATGCTCACTTACTGTCCCCCCCCCCCCTGTTAATGAGCTGTATCTGAACACAATGTGTGAATCACAAGAGATGTAGAATACTACTTTACTCTTCTGCTTGGGTTATGCTCACTTACTGTCCTGTCCCCCCCCCCCCCTGTTAATGAGCTGTATCTGAACACAATGTGTGAATCACAAGAGATATAGAATACTATTTTACTCTTCTGCTTGGGTTATGCTCACTTACTGCCCCCCCCCCCCCTGTTAATGAGCTGTATCTGAACACAATTTGTGAGTCACAAGAGATGTAGAATACTACTTTACTCTTCTGCTTGGGTTATGCTCACTTACTGTCCCCCCTGTTAATGAGCTGTAGCTGAACACAATGTGTGAATCACAAGAGATGTAGAATACTACTTTACTCTTCTGCTTGGGTTATGCTCACTTACTGTCCCCCCCTGTTAATGAGCTGTATCTGAACACAATGTGTGAATCACAAGAGATGTAGAATACTACTTTACTCTTCTGCTTGGGTTATGCTCACTTACTGTCCCCCCTGTTAATGAGCTGTATCTGAACACAATGTGTGAATCACAAGAGATGTAGAATACTACTTTACTCTTCTGCTTGGGTTATGCTCACTTACTGTCCCCCTGTTAATGAGCTGTATCTGAACACAATGTGTGAATCACAAGAGATATAGAATACTACTTTACTCTTCTGCTTGGGTTATGCTCACTTACTGTCCCCCTGTTAATGAGCTGTAGCTGAACACAATGTGTGAATCACAAGAGATGTAGAATACTACTTTACTCTTCTGCTTGGGTTATGCTCACTTACTGTCCCCCTGTTAATGAGCTGTGTCTGAACACAATGTGTGAATCACAAGAGATGTAGAATACTACTTTACTCTTCTGCTTGGGTTATGCTCACTTACTGTCCCCTCCTGATAATGAGCTGTATCTGAACACAATGTGTGAATCACAAGAGATGTAGAATACTACTTTACTCTTCTGCTTGGGTTATGCTCACTTACTGTCCTCCCCTGTTAATGAGCTGTATCTGAACACAATGTGTGAATCACAAGAGATATAGAATACTATTTTACTCTTCTGCTTGGGTTATGCTCACTTACTGTCCTGTCCCCCCCCCCCCCCCCTGTTAATGAGCTGTATCTGAACACAATGTGTGAATCACAAGAGATATAGAATACTACTTTACTCTTCTGCTTGGGTTATGCTCACTTACTGTCCCCCCTGTTAATGAGCTGTAGCTGAACACAATGTGTGAATCACAAGAGATATAGAATACTACTTTACTCTTCTGCTTGGGTTATGCTCACTTACTGTCCCCCTGTTAATGAGCTGTATCTGAACACAATTTGTGAATCACAAGAGATGTAGAATACTACTTTACTCTTCTGCTTGGGTTATGCTCACTTACTGTCCCCCCCCCCCCCCTGTTAATGAGCTGTATCTGAACACAATGTGTGAATCACAAGAGATGTAGAATACTACTTTACTCTTCTGCTTGGGTTATGCTCACTTACTGTCCCCCTGTTAATGAGCTGTATCTGAACACAATGTGTGAATCACAAGAGATGTAGAATACTACTTTACTCTTCTGCTTGGGTTATGCTCACTTACTGTCCCCTCCTGATAATGAGCTGTATCTGAACACAATGTGTGAATCACAAGAGATGTAGAATACTACTTTACTCGTCTGCTTGGTGTCATCTGTTCTTAGGTTACCTCAGCTTCCAGTTGTGTCACATGACCCTGCTTACTGCATCCTCCTTCTGATTAATCTATATATCCTTCACTTGCTAGGAGGCATCAAGAGGGGTGCCTCCTATTGGTCCCAATTTTTGCTGCTAATATATTGATAGAACACAGGTGACGCTGCAGCACAGCGTTTCCTTTGACCCATGTACTGCAATGGAGAGAAGCGTTCCTGTACTTGCCTCTCCATAGCATTACATAGGGGGGAAATATATTTTTTTTTAAACTTTTTTTTTTTTGTTTTAATTAAGTTTTGGCCACATATGGCAGGGTAGGCACTGCCACCCCTGCCTCTTATTAGTGCACGTCCCTGGGTTGCGGGGACATTGGTGGCGGCAGATTAGGGGTTAATAAATATAATGTAGGGTTCGGTGATGTTGGGGGCAGCAGATTAGGGGTTCATAACTATAATGTAGGTGGCGGCGGTGTCTGGAGTGGCAGATTAGGGGTTAATAATATAAAGTAGGTTGCGGCGATGTCGGGGGCGGCAGATTAGGGGTTAATAAGTGTAAGATTAGGGGTGTTTAGACTCGGGGTTCATGTTAGGGTGTTAGGTGTAGACATAAAAAGTATTTCCCCATAGGAATCAATGGGGCTGCGTTAGGAGCTTTACGCTGCTTTTTTGCAGGTGTTAGGTTTTTTTCAGCCGGCTCTCCCCCATTGATTCCTATGGGGAAATTGTGCACGAGCACGTTTTACCTGCTCACCGCTACCGTAGCAGCGCTGGTATTGAGGTGAGATGTGGAGCTAAATTTTGCTCTTCGCTCACTTTTCTGCGGTTAACGCCAGGTTTATAAAAACCCGTAATACCAGCCCTGTCTGCAAGTGAGCGGTGAGCATAAACTGCTTGTTAGCACCGCACAGCCTCTAACGCAAAACTCGTAATCTAGGTGATTTGTTTCTTCAGTTTTCAATTTGGTTTTTAATTGTCTGTTTCCAACTCTACTTCCTCTATTCCCTCTCTTTTTCGTTTCCCCTTGGGGGCTCGTTTGCTCTTTCATAGCCCCGTTCTAAAAAATCCTTAGATGTACTGGGTGTGTTATTTGTTTGTTCTCTTGGGATATGTTCTTTTTGTTCATTTAGTAATTCATATCTATTGCTTATTGGGAGCCTCCAATCATTATCTTCCCTTTTTCTATATTCCCTTTTGTTCCATTCTATAGTCTCTATTTCAGGTGTATTTCCCATTTTGTTCTCTCCTTTCTCTATCCCAACGTCCTCTTTCTTCAAATCTATGTGTATCATCCATATTTCTATTATACCTCCCTTTGTCATAGTTTCTGTCTTGTCTTGTATCATTATTATAACTAAACCGTTGGTAAGGTCTCTCTTGGTAGTTATCTCTATAGTATTCATTTTTCCCCCTTTGATGTAATCTATCATTATAGTTATCGCTATAGTTGTTATTTCTGTTATAGGTATTATCTCTATAGTTATCATTTTTTCTATAGGTATTGAAGCAATGGTTTTGTTTTTGTCATTTCTATTATATTCTCGTTGTTCATAATATCTATGATCATTAATCATATTGTCACTATTGTGGTATATCACAGGTGCATTCGACCTATAGTTTATATAGCTTTTATTATTATCTATTCTTGATTTATTTTCTACTCTATTACTTTCTGGTTGTTCTTCTTGTTGAGATTGTTTTTCTAATATTTTTTTACTAAAAATTACAGTTTTTATTTATTTATTATTTTAATTTGTTCCTACTTGTATATCTGAGTGACATTCCAAATGATAATCTTCTTGATCCCTTCCATATTTTTTCCATTTTGTGTGTAAAATATCTTTATTCAGTTCCTCTAACCTTAGGCTTATTTCTCTTTATTTTTCATTATTTATAAGATCTTTTTTCTTTGATTCTAGTATTTCTTTATGTTTGTTTATACCTTCCCCTACATCTTGTATGGCTTCTTTTCTTGCTTTGATTATTATTTTAATCAAATCTAGGGTCATGCACATACATACATACACTTGGTCACACACACGTATACACAAGCACCATCAGACGTGGTCATGCACATACATACATACACTTGCTCACATACACGTATACACAAGCACCATCAGACGTGGTCATGCACATACATACATACGCTTGTGCACACACATACACACAAGCACCATCAGATGTGGTCATACACATACACTTGCTCACACTCATACACAAGCACCATCAGACATGTTCATGCACATACATACATACACTTGTGCACACACATACACAAGCACCATCAGATGTGGTTATGCACATACATACACTTGCTCATACACACACATATACACAAGCACCATCAGATGTGGTTATGCACATACATACATACACTTGCTCACACACACACATGCAGCACCATCAAACATGGTCATGCACATACATACATACACTTGCTCACACACACACATGCAGCACCATCAGACATGGTCATGCACATACATACATACACTTGCTCACACACACACATGCAGCACCATCAGACATGGTCATGCACATACATACATACACTTGCTCACACACACACATGCAGCACCATCAGACATGGTCATGCACATACATACATACATACACTTGCTCACACACACACACACATACACAAGCACCATCAGATGTGGTTATGCACATACATACATACACTTTCTCACACACACACACATGCAGCACCATCAGACATGGTCATGCACATACATACATACACTTGCTCACACACACACAAGCACCATCAGACATGGTCATGCACATACATACATACACTTGCTCACACACACACAAGCACCATCAGACATGGTCATGCACATACATACATACACTTGCTCACACGCACACACACATGCAGCACCATCAGACATGGTCATGCACATACATACATACACTTGCTCACACACACACACGCAGCACCATCAGACATGGTCATGCACATACATACATACACTTGTGCACACACACACACACAAGCACCATCAGATGTGGTTATGCACATACATACATACACTTGTGCACACAAACACACACACACATATACACAAGCACCATCAGATGTGGTTATGCACATACATACATACACTTGCTCACACACACACACACGCAGCACCATCAGACATGGTCATGCACATACATACATACACTTGTGCACACACACACACATGCAGCACCATCAGACATGGTCATGCACATACATACATACACTTGTGCACACACACACATATACACAAGCACCATCAGATGTGGTTATGCACATACATACATACACTTGCTCACACACACACATACACACAAGCACCATCAGACATGGTCATGCACATACATAGATACACTTGTACACACACACACACATATGCACAAGCACCATCAGACATGGCCATGCACATACTAGTGATGTGCGGTGACATCAGAGGCTGGTGAGGCAGTGGCTAGGATATGCCTTCATTCTTTAGATATCCTTTGTTGAATAAATAGCAATGCACATGGGTGAGCCAATCGCATGAGGTATCTATGTGCAGCCACCAATCAGCAGCTACTGAGCATATTTAGATATGATTTTCAACAAAGGATATCAAAAGAATGAAGAAAATTAGATATTAGAGGTAAATTGGAAAGTTATTTAAAATTGCATGCTCTTTCTAAATCATGAAAGAAAACATATGGGTTTCATGTCCCTTTAAATGGTGTCTTGGAAAACTGGTCAACTTAGTAAACATCTGATTTTAGTCTAAAGGATTGTAACAGAAACTCTTGCCAGATAACAAAATGCTTGCTCTGATTATGAGATCTAGAAATCCAGGCCCATGGATTAAAACATACTTTTTACTTTAATGCTGCAAATTATGCTTATAGATTCCTTCATTATTCAGTAAATATAAAAATGTCTTGCTCCAGTGGCAGCTGGTGAAATTGATCCCCCCCCTTTAAATAAAGCCACATCCTCAGATGGCACCACCAATTCATTAATTAAATAAATAAAAGGTAGACCGAAACACAGAAAAGCAATCGGGGGGAGAGAGAGATGGGGGGAGAGGGAGAGAGAGACACAGAGGGTTAGAGAGAAAGAGAGAGACACAATCACACAGAGGGTTAGAGAGACACAAAAGAGATGAGTCAGAGGGGGAGAGAGACAGGGATAGAAAAGAGACCATGGGGGAGAACGACACATAAGGAGAGAGACAGAGGGGAGAGACAGGGAGAGAGATGGATAGAGAGAGAGATGGATAGAGAGAAAGAGAGATGGATAGAGAGAGACACACACAGAGGTGAGAGAGAGAGACAGAGGGGAGAGAGACAGACAGAGGGGAGAGAGAAACAGAGGAGAGAGAGAGAGAGAGATAGAGGGGAGAGATAGAGAGACACAGAGGGGAGTGAGAGAGAGACAGACACAGAGGGGAGTGAGAGCGAGACAGATACAGAGGGGAGTGAGAGAGAGACACAGAGGGGAGTGACAGAGACACAGAGGGGAGTGAGAGAGACACAGAGGGGAGTGAGAGAGACACAGAGGGGAGTGAGAGAGACACAGAGGGAAATGAGAGAGACACAGAGGGAAATGAGAGAGACACAGAGGGAAATGAGAGAGACACAGAGGGGAGTGAGACAGAGGGGAGTGAGGGAGACAGAGGGGAGTGAGGGAGACAGAGGGGAGTGAGGGAGACAGAGAGAGATAGAGGGGAGTGAGGGAGACAGAGGGCAGTGAGACACATAAGTGGGGAGGGAGGGAACACTGAAATGGGGGAGACACCACTGGATGTTTAAGTAGTTTATTTTAAGTGACTATCAAATGCTAATAGTCTACAATCTATTTTAAATATCTGAAACAGAACAGCACATATGAATGGGAGCATAAATACATTATTATTTGTTGTCTACATCAGGGTTGTCCAATATACACCTAAGGAATCCCTGGTTTAAATGAAATACTATAGCTACAGGAGCCATGGAGAATATTTGCTATAACTCATTCTAAACTGCTTGGTTTCATTTTACATTACCATGCTGTTGGTCTAGCTTATTCTTGTCAAATAACAACTCATCCATACAAACAGCATAATAGGAAGATGTGAGAAAACACAGTTGTAGAGCTACAGAGAGTTTATAAGTCAGTAAGAGAGTGATAAAACTATAAACTAGTGTTCAGTACAGAGGCAAGCTGCTAAGGGTAGTGGGTTTAAAGTTTGAGTAAACAAAATACAAAAAGAATCCTTAAACTGCTGTAAAAGAGTAAAAGAAAATAAAAAACACTAAACCATATTCATTAAGTTATCATTTTCACTAACAGAATCCCTTTCAGCAAAATCTAAGGTTGCAGAACTTACTTTAATAAAATGTGGCTAAAACACTGCTCTCTCTGCATCTCTTCCTGCTCTGTAAGGAAGTGACAGTGGAACATTCCACTGCACTTGGAGGGGAAGTACTGAATTCTCTTTTTCACTGGAAAAGCTGGCAGCTGCACAGGGCAGCAACAAAATAAATTAAAGTTGTTTTTTCCGTTTTTTTGTTTTGTTTTATATGATTTAACATCCAGCCCCAACCCTAAATTCCCATGACTGATGCCTCTTACTGGACTGGGTCAGCCCAAAGAGGCCTGCCTCAAATAAGCACTTATGGGCCATGCAATGATCTTAACCACTTTCATCCAGTAGGTGGCGCAGCATGTTGTGTAATGGAGGGCAGACCTTCTTGTGCCTCTCCATTGCACAACATGTAGCTGTGAAAAAAAATGCTGGAAAAAAAATTGCATTTTTTTTTTATTTATTTTTTTAAAGCCAATAAAAAATATATATTATTGCCCATATGAGAGGTGAAGCCCTGCCTCACCTGCCTCTAGTGACTGCACATCACTGGCACATACATACACTTGTACACACACACACACACACACATATACACAAGCACCATCAGACATGGCCATGCACATACATACACTTGTACACACACACATATACACAAGCACCATCAGACATGGCCATGCACATACATACACTTGTACACACACACACACACACACGTATACACAAGCACCATCAGACATGGCCATGCACATACATACACTTGTACACACACACACACATATACACAAGCACCATCAGACATGGTCATGCACATACATACATACACTTGCTCACACACACACACACGCAGCACCATCAGACATGGTCATGCACATACATAGATACACTTGTGCACACACACACACATACACATATACACAAGCACCATCAGATGTGGTTATGCACATACATACATACATACACTTGTGCACACACACACACATATACACAAGCACCATCAGACATGGTCATGCACATACATACATACTTACACTTGTGCACACACACACACATATACACAAGCACCATCAGATGTGGTCATGCACATACATACATACACTTGCTCACACACACACAAGCACCATTAGATGTGGTCATGCACATACATACATACACTTGTGCACACACACATATACACAAACACCATCAGATGTGGTCATGCACATACATACATACACTTGTGCACACACACATATACACACAAGCACCATCAGATGTGGTCATGCACATACATACATACACTTGTGCATACACACACACACACATATACACAAGCACCATCAGATGTGGTCATGCACATACATACACTTGCTCACACTCATACACAAGCACCATCAGGCATGGTCATGCACATATATACATACATACATACACTTGCTCACACACACACACACACACACATACACACACGCACCTTCAGACATGCTCATGCACATACATTCATACACTTGTGCACACACACACATATACACACACACAAGCACCATCAGACATGGTAATGCACATACACTCATACACTTGTGCACACACACATATACACACAAGCACCATCAGACATGGTCATGCACATACTTACATACACTTGCTCACCCACACACATACACACAAGCACCATCAGACATGGTCATGCACATACATACATACATACATACATACACTTGCTCACACACACACATACACACAAGCACCATCAGACATGGTCATGCACATACATACAAACATACATACACTTGTGCACACACACACACACACACACACAAGCACCATCAGACATGGTCATGCACATACTTACATATACTTGCTCACACACACACACACACACACACACACAAAAGCACCATCAGACATGGTCATGCACATACACTTGTACACACACACAAGCACCATCAGACATGGTCATGCACATACATACATACATACATACACTTGCTCACACACACACAAGCACCATCAGACATGGTCATGCACATACATACATACACTTGTGCACACACACACACACACAAGCACCATCAGACATGGTCATGCACATACATACATACACTTGCTCACACACACACAAGCACCAACAGACATGGTCATGCACATACATACATACACTTGCTCACACACACACAAGCACCATCAGACATGGTCATGCACATACATACATACACTTGCTCACACATACACACAAGCACCATCAGACGTGGTTATGCACATACATACATACACTTGCTCACACACACACATACACACAAGCACCATCAGACGTGGTTATGCACATACATACATACACTTGCTCACACACACACATACACACAAGCACCATCAGACGTGGTTATGCACATACATACATACACTTGCTCACACACACACATACACACAAGCACCATCAGACATGGTCATGCACATACATACACTTGCTCACACACACACAAGCACCATCAGACGTGGTTATGCACATACATGCACTTGCTCACACACACACAAACATACACATACAGTATATACAAGCATCATTATATTTTATTACATTTTATTTTATTTCTGCATTAATATAAAGGATAATCTATTTTTTTTGTGTAAACAGTATTCCTTAGAACCTTCTTTTCTCTTTTTTTAATCACATTTCCAGAGACCTATTTAGTTTGTCCTCTAAAAAGTCTTAAAAAGTAATTTTGTTGCTATGGTTTTTTTTTTACACAACCTCTTCTTTATCACCATTAACACTGAATTGAGATGAAGGGAAGAGATCATGTACTGCTAAAACACTTACTCATACCTACTTGTAAATGTGTGCAGCTTCTAATTAGCACGCGAGCTGTGCGCCACTTCTCTTCACATTTCCTGGCATTGACGTGGTACTGTGATTAATGAGGTGTTAATACAAATAATGCACCTAGCGAATTTGCTGAGCTGAAAAAAGTAACTCATTCTTATCTCTGCAAGGTTTTCATCTTCATTGTCTTACCTATAATTATGTGTTTAGTTCAGTTAACTAATCAGACCTTTGTGAAAAAATATATTTCATAACATCCGAAAAAGACTGAAGGCTAGATTACTAGTGGAGCGCTATTTATCGCTCCCGCTTCTGCATTAACTGCGCTAGAAGTAAGCTTTTTGCTTACCAGTTGAAAGTAAAAAGTTAGCATATCGCAATCATGTTAACATATTCCCCTAAAAACTTCAATGGAGAGTGAAAAGTAAAAAAAAAAAAAACTCTGATTGCATTTTCTCATGTGCGTTGACCTGACATGAAAATATGAATATTTCACATTCCAATGTGTGTATATATATATATATATATATAGCTACCCCCTTAAGGGCCGCTGCCTTCTGTTCCACACCAGTGATGACTCACGCTCACCTGAACCCAAGTGACACCAATACACTGTTAACACTTTTGAATGAGCTTTATTAAACTAACAATAAGCCCTGAAAAGAAGAGCGAGAAGCAAAAAATAAATGTAAACTGAATAACAGAATAACAATATCAAATGCAATATTATGAAACAACAGCTCAGCAAAATAAATCAGGATTTAGGATCGTTCACTTTAACCGCCAGTCAGAGGCCTTGCCTGAAATGCACTGAGCGAGTGGTGAACAAAACTGTCAAATACACAATACAGCAATATTGTACAATTAGTATCTAAAAGTAATATAGCTGACTATAATAGCCTAAGTCTGATAGGTTCTAACCACTGGCCAGCGGGTATCTTACACACACACAAAGTCTGCATGCGTTGGGGCCCTTTAAATTCTGTGGTTGAGTACTCAGCCTCTGGTAAAACAATATTTGTAACCCACAGGATGGAAAGGGGAATCACAGAGTAAACAACATTAACTGCTGTGGTGATCCAGAAGGATCTGCATTACCAGTAAGGGAACAGGATTTTTTCACTTTCTGTCTCGTTTCTCTGCTGAAAGGTGTCTGTGGTGAAGGATTTGCTGTTAATCCTGCTGTGCCAGGCTGTCTCCTTTCTCCCAAAACAAAAACAACCAACCAAACGTTTTTTGTTTTTTTTAAAAACGGCCTCTCTGATCAAATCACCACTCTCCTCCAGTCCTTGCTTGCCTTCGTTGTTAGGGGTGGGCTTCCTCCTTAGCTACAGCAGTAACCAATAGAGTCTCTCCTCCAGTCTTTAGCCACAAAAATGCAATGTTTTAGAGAGCAATACTCAGCCTATGTTACATATAGTAAGCACAATTTCACATGCTGGGCAACAATGCAATAGACTCTCGAAGACAACCACTCATGAAACATGGGGGGAAAAAAACGGCAGCAGGGGAAGCAATTTAATGTAAACAGTAGAACCAGGACAAGCTTGTAGGGAGCACTTCACAAGAGATGAGCAGCATATAGAAAACAGCAATACCTTAGGCCAATAAGAACAATTGTATTCCAAGATAGACCATCCGGGACAAAAGGGCACACAATGGAAAAAAGCTGGAGAGCTTACCAACCCGACAACCGGCTCATCGCTGATCCTCTGAGTGTAGCAGAGCTTTAATTCCGGGCCCCACACCTCGTGAGGGACCTGGTTGTTCACGCCTGATGATCCATCCTCCGTAGCTGTTATCACTCTTGCACGCCACTCAGGACACTTGCTCTGTTTGATACTTCCTGCTTGCTGTTACTGCCTACTCGTCATAGGTTCCAACGCCTCACGTGACCACTCGACTCAACTCACAATGACTGTACTCGGTTCCAGGGCTTGATTTACAAGCAAAGTACAAGTGAGGTTCCCGGCAGAGGGAGAAAGTTCAATGTTGCAAAAAGAAAACAGCCGGCACCCTCTTCAACTGTTAAGAATTCAAACTTTAATAGTATCGTCTGACATGTTTCAGCTATAGTAGCCTTAATCATAGATGTGTTTAGAAAAAACTTTGGTTTAGTAGTTTTTTTGTTAATTTTGTGATGTCATCACAGGAAGTTGGTGCCTGCTGTTCCTGTTTGGTGATTTTTAGAGTGTATAGATCCCTATGTGGAATACTATTTAAGGGGGGGTGTTTAAGTTTGAGTTGTATCCTTGATAAAGGTCCCAGGTGGAGGACCGAAATGTTGGATGTTTTTGGGTGTGAAGTGTACCACAATATGTGAATAAAGTGGTAACATCCTTTTTGAAGAAACAGGGTGCAAGTTATTTCTTTAGAGTGTGTTTGGAGACTCTGCACCGGCCATTACTCTCACTCTCATATTACAAGTTGAAAGTATACTGTTTTTGCTCTCGTGCTAACCCAACAAGCGCAAATATTAGAATATTACGTGCACGTTTATGTATTCCTCCATAGAAGTCAGTGGAGATAAAAAAAAGTGGGAAAGAACTAACACCCCACTCTCACGCAAACCTGATTGTATATTGCCACTTGCGCTAACCCAACATGAAAATATGAATATTTCTTCAAATAACAGAATATGTTCTATTTATTCATAAATAAATATTTCTACATATATCTGATGTTTTTTTGGTACAATATATCTATACAGGCATACCTCGTTTTACTGTGCGCGCTTTATTGCATTTCTCTAATATTGCTCTTTTCACAAATTGAAGGTTTGTGGATCCCTGTGTCAAGCAAATCTATCTGAGCCAATTTTCCAAAATATATACACATATAATGACACAAATACAGATGAATACACAAATATACATACCTAAATATACAGACCACCAGCAAAAAGATTATGACTCACTGAAGGCTCATATTAGGGTTAGTACTTTTTAGCAATAAAGTATGTTTTAATTAAGGTATGTACATTCTTTTAGATGTAATGCTATTGTACACTTTATAGACTACAGTATAGTGTAAATATAACTTGTATATGCATTGTTAAACAAAAAAAAAATAATGTGACTCAATTTTTTTCTTATAATATATACCCACCTCAAGGTTTAACCTCTTTCAGACACTTGTCGACATAAACAAATTCATTAGACAATTGACACTAAGAAAATATTTTTCTTTCAATTTCAACCCTGAACAACCTCAGAATTAAGAGACCTCAGGATCTGTCTGAACTAGATTTGGACAGCAGGCATGACAGTGATATGATAGATTCACACACTGGCCTCAAACCCATGTCCATTTTTTACCCCATCTATTCTCGGAGAGAAATATTGGTTAACTTTTAAAAAAGGATTGAAGCAGATCTTGTGAATCTTTCACAAAAACAAACAAGAATTAAAAACAATCTCTCTAAAGAAGAGTTAGAAGCCCTTGAGTCCCTTAAAGAAAATAAAAATCTGGTGATAAAATCTGCTGATAAAGGCGGGAGTGTTGTAGTCTGGGACATTGACTCTTACACCAAAGAGGTCCTGAGACAACAGGGAAGATTACATCCCCCTCAACCATAATCCCACTAATATTTTCAAAATTAAACTCACGTCACTCTTAGAACAAGGTCTCTCTAGGGGTCACTTAGATAAAGACACTTTCGACTATTTACTTGTGACTCAACCAACCTTTCCGCTTTTTTACATCTTACCCAACGTTCATAAGTCCTTACTCAAGGTAAAAGGACATCCAATAGTGTCTGGCATTTGTTCCTTATGTGAAACATTGTCGGAATGGTTGGATAGTATCTTACAACCTCTCATTCTCCAATTACCAAGTTATTTGAGGGACACTAAGCATGTCTTGCAAATTTTTGATAACTTCAAATGTAATGACCTTGATCATTGGCTCACGGTTGATGTAGTCTTACTTTATTCTAGATAAACAGCAAAGGGGAAAAGTTTGTAGGGAGAGTGACCTCGGCTACGGTTACCACATCAAACAGCTGAGAAGTGATTTTCCACACACCTTGAACCCAGCCTGTGTGTAACCCGTATGTAGATATATTATGACAGTTCAGAGGATCACAGTCCTGTGGGGTTTCCCCACCCCAGCCAGGACTAGTAAGGCTACACTCCCACCGCTCCTTGGGTACACAGTAGATAATAAATATAATAACTTGAATATTCAGTAAACACCAAACACTGTAGTAATAGACTGTGAAGTGGTCAGTTCACGTGAGCACATACCTTGCATCTGCTGCCGGACTTATGAGGGCAATCACTGGATGCCGTATCAAAATAACCGCTCACCTTCCTGTGCCAATTTCCTCCGTCCGCTTGCTCATGGCTTCATGCAGTGTCCCAAGTGAACCCCACTACCGATGCGGCTGGTAGCTCCTCCTTCCATTGTCGTCCCTGGTGGTTAGCGTGCTATGCGGTCAGGACTCCGTGCATACCTGGCCCCTGTGCTCACTCAAACAAGAACCGGCCACTTGAAGCAATGTATAGAAGAAATGAGAGGAGCACAGGCAGTGGTACAATGCATTTAAAAATTATTTATTACACAAATTGCGCCGTAGCGCAATATGAGTGAGTATATACACACGTTTGTCAAGCATAAACAAACATGAACAGATACGTGAGAGGGGAGAAATATACACACCGGGGTTAATACTGTACAAAAAATCCTTGACAAGCTGTAAACTAGCAGGTATACGCATTTCAGCTAACAGCCTTACTCATTACCTGTTTTAAAACATGTGTGAAGTGCTCTTTAAAAACTAACAGCCTGTCCTCCCATTGGTTAGTAGGGACACACCCCTTTCAAAATCCTCCAATGGGTAATATTTGCAATAACTATAGCCCCATTAAACAAAAGCTTGATCACTGTAGATAGTACAATAACATTTGGTGCATGTATACAGTTATAGCAAACACTGATGAAATAAGCGCCTATGTAGCTGGTCATAGAAATTATTACAAACACTGATTTGATTAAGTAAATACAATCGTGAGGAATCCATGTTCGGCGAAGTCCTGTGCTGCACAAGAGGATCATCTGTTCCATTACTCACTGAAACACAGTATAACATTGTCTGTTAATATGGTGAGTGAGACTCATGACATCTGTTCAACCCCTATATATAATTATAATAAGCAGCAATGTCAAAAAACATGAGAACTATAGGGAGAAGGAGGAGCTCATACACCGTGTACCTAAGTCGAGACTCATATGTATAATTATTGTGCATATAATTAGTCAATCGTAAGTACAAACTCAGTGTGGAGATTAGATAAAACAGAAGTATATGTGCCTTTGATTAAATATCGGTATGGTATTAAGGGGGCAACACCTAGAGTAGATAGGAGATAAGTGTTGTAATAAACACAAAATTGGCAAAGCTGCTGTAAATAACCATATAGAGAGTGGAAAGTCAAGACCAGCGCTCTCCCATTTTAGCCCCATCAATACTCAGAATGGGCAAATGAACCCCCATAAGATTAATTAAGCCCTAGCTAAGGAACTACACATGTGGCCCTATCTAGGTACACTACATACCAAAGCAATTGCAGTCAGAAATTGATAAGTAGACCAAACAGGGGGGAGAAGTGAGGGAAGGGCAAGGTTGGTTAGAGGGGGAGTGTGGCTCACCAAAAATTAATGAGATCATACTCAGAGTTGAGCCCTTCTGGAACTCTTGTCCTCAACTTAAAGATCCAGAATGCCTCCCTCTCTCCCAATTTGCGAACCCTATCCATCCCCCCCCCCCTGCACAGAGGAATTTTCTCAATAATAGTCCAGGATCTGACGAGGGGGAAGTTATGCCGACTAACTTTCCCCACGTGTCAGACCCTTTGACTCCCGCTTAAGGGACTCACGCTCAAATGGCGCCAAATACATCTAGGGCGCCCATAGCGTTTACTTTACAAGACATGGCGGCAGTCATGGATAATAGACTGTCAGCGGTATTAGCCAGACTACCTGAACTTAGAGGTAAGCGAGATAGCTCTGGGGTGAGACAAAATGCAGAGCATACTGACGCTTTAAGAACCATGTCTGATACTGCCTCACAATATGCAGAAGCTGAGGAAAGAGAGCTTCATTCAGTGGGTGATGTTAATGACTCAGGAAAGATACCTGATTCTAATATTTCTACATTTAAATTTAAGCTTGAACACCTCCGCGTGTTGCTTAGGGAGGTTTTAGCTGCTCTGAAATAAGCGCCTATGTAGCTGGTCATAGAAATTATTACAAACAGTGTTTGCTATAATTGTATACATGCACCAAATGTTATTGTACTATCCATAGTGATCGAGCTTTTGTTGAATGGGGCTATAGTTATTGCAAATATTACCTTTTGGAGGATTTTGAAAGGGGTGTGTCCCTACTAACCAATGGGAGGACAGGCTGTTAGTTTTTAAAGAGCACTTCACACATGTTTTAAAACAGGTAATGAGTAAGGCTGTTAGCTGAAATGCGTATACCTGCTAGTTTACAGCTTGTCAAGGATTTTTTGTACAGTATTAACCCTGGGGTGTATATTTCTCCCCTCTCACGTATCTGTTCATGTTTGTTTATGCTTGACAAACGTGTGTATATACTCACTCATATTGCGCTACGGCGCAACTTGTGTAATAAATAATTTTTAAGTGCATTGTACCGCTGCCTGTGCTCCTCTCATTTCTTCTATACATTACTTTATTCTACTATATCTCACCAAGTAGGCTTAAAAGCAGTCAAACATTTTTTTACGAATAACACTGACTTTACCACAGATTTCATTGAATACTTGGTGGAAGTTACCAGTTTCCTGCTGACACACAATTTCTTTAAGTTTAATGAGGTTTTTTACCTTCAAACCCGTGGCACTGCAATGGGGCAAAATTTGTCCCGTCGTATGCAAATCTCACGTGGGAATCATTATACATTTATGGAGACAAAAATCCATTTGTTGACCACGTACCATCATTTTATCGATGATTTATTGTTTGTTTGGTCTGGTGACAACAGAATTATGGTTGATTTTATTCAGGATCTCAACAATGTAATTATCTGCTTGGATGTCATTTTAATGTTTAAACGAGAAACTAACTCGGTAGATTTCACTATTTACAGTAAACCTATTGTGGGTAATACCCTACTTCATGGGAAAAGCAATCACCCAAAACAAGTTCCTTTCTCTATAGCCAAGGGGCAATTCATTAGCATAAAGCGCAGATTATGAGAAACAGTGTGATGATTTGGTCAATAGATTACTCACTAGAGGTTATGACAGAAAAAAACATTTTTAGAGCAAAACTACAAGTTGACAATCTAGACAGAAAGGACCTTCTAGCTATAAACCCATGCATAAAGGGTAATCAACACAACCGCACTCCTACTAATTTTGTAACACAATTTTTAGCGGATTACTATGAAATATGTAATATAGTACGTAAACATTTTCAAATGCTATCTGCTGATAATGGTTTACAACATATAGTGACAGAAGGTTGCACATTTACCTACAAATGAGATAAGGACAAACAAACCAAAAAGCTCTTGGCTTGAGGTAAAAGGTATGCATAAATGTGGCTACCTACAATGTATTCCTTGTGGTTTTGGTGACATGACTGACGCATTTGAATCCTCTGTAACTGTAAAACATATATAATATATATATTAAAAGAATGTCTTAACTGTAGATCCAAGAATGTCATATTTGTTTTGGTGCACCTGCAACAAAAAACAATATATTAGATGTAATTCGGATTATTATAGCCTTGGTGACTAAATAATCTAGATTTTATTAAAGACAGGAGGCGAATATTTTATGCATCTTTACTGACTTCCAAAACAGCAGCAAAGAACAATAACATAGAAGCAAAAACAACCAATCAGCAACAAGCAGATAATATAATCCCACAGCAACAGTAAATATCTTTCTCAATATAAACAGGAGACGGACATCAAAAATCCATCGCAGATCCGTCTGACGTCAGAGACAAAATGGAAAGTAGGAGGCCTTTTACACTGGAAAAATAAACAAAGAGAGCGGTAACACTGACACTAAAAGGAAAAAACCTGAGGAAAAACAAAGGTTAACATGAACAAATAAATTCACAATAAATACATTTTTTTTTTTGTGGGATGGGTAGAGGGAAAATATTTGCCTCCTGTCTTTAATAAAATCTAGATTATTTAGTCACCAAGGCTATAATCTGAATTTTATGGTAAGACAGGAGGCTTCATATTTTATGCATTTTTAACGCCCAGAAAGGACAGACTGGAATGCGTGAGAAACTGGTTTGAAATAGAATTGAGAAAAAGTAGAGGCAGAAAACCAATCTGCCGCTGACAATAAATCTTGAAGATTGCAACCGGCCAGAAAGGCACTGGAAGCCGCAGCTCCTCTGACAGAATGAGCCCCAAAAGAGGGGGCAACTCCCGACTCTGTCATAAGCCATCGAACGCCAAGGTAGGGGAAGAGACAGGAAGATGAGGAGGAACAAAAGGAATCAGAAGAGGACCCGACATGGATCCACGAAGACTCTCAGTCTTGGACAAATATGTTTTAAGGCACAAGGCTACGCAACGTTGGGGTTCAGACGGAAAATAAAGGGTAAAACAAAGATTTTGAGGATGACTTAGACCTGTGGGAAATGGAAAAGGAAATTCCTTTAGGAGAAAAAGAGATGGAATGAACATCCAGGGCCCTGATGTCAGAGACTCGACGAAAAGAAATCAATTTTGCAGATAGCTGCTTAAGGAAAAGCAAAGAGTTATCGAGCCAATCTCTAAGAAAAGATAAAACCAGACTGACGTCCCAAAGGCTCGAATAACGAAATTGGGGAGGATTCTTAAGACAAATTGCTTTAAGAAGACGACAGACTAAAGGGTGTTTGCCCGCAGGGATATTTTCAAAGGGAAGATGGCCCGCAGAAATGGCTGAATGAAAAAGATAAGATTAATAGTTTGATAGGCCTTACCCTGCGAAAACAGTTCTGTAAGAAAATTCACAATCGTGGGAGGAGAGGAAGAAAAGGGATCAACATTCCGTCCCATGCACCAACGAACCCAGACTGCCCAGACTGAAGCATAAGATTTCCTAGTACCTGAGGCCCAAGATTCACGCAAGAGGAGGGAAGCCTCTCGCAAAAGGCCCTTGGAGGACCAGGATCCCCTGAAATCTGCCAAGCCAGAAGTTTCAGATGGCCTTGGATCAAGAGAGGATGCGGGAGATCCTGGGCATCCACAAGGAGATTGCGGAGGTTGGGAAGAAGGCGAGGGGGGCCGAACACATCTCCAGAAGGGGAGCAAACCAAGGTTGGGCTGGCCACCAAGGAGTGATCAACGTCAGAAGACACTGAAATCGTTGTACACTCAAAATGGTCCTCGCCAGAAGAGCGAAAGGAGGGAAGGCGTAAGCCCCGAGGGAAGGCCAGACTTGCAGAAAAGCGTCCACTCCTTCGCTGTCTGAGACAGGGAGCCAGCTGAAAATCTTGGTAACTGGTGGTTGGTCCGAGATGAGAAAAGATCCACTGAAAGGGGACGAGAAAACCAGTCCGTTGTTAGGTTGGAAACGCCCGGTATAAAAACTGCGAACGGCAAAAGAGCCGACTAATAATTTCAAGCAATTTATGTGAAGGTTGAATTCCTTCACAGTCCAAGGGCCGCCAGTAGAGGATGTACCACAAGAGGCACCCCAGCCTAAAAGGCTTGCATCGGAAGAAAGAATGAAATCCGGGGAAGATCCAAAAATCGCTCTCTCATTCCAAGCCTCCATGTGCTGCAGCCACCAAGACATCTCCAATCGAACTTTGTTCGTCAGAAAAATCTGTTGTTGGTAGGAACGGAACTCTCAAAAAGATTGAATATTTAACCGCTGCATGGTGCGGTAGTGAAGGGGAGCTGGAAATATGGCTTGGATTGAAGAGGAAAGGAGACCAATGATGGAGATGGAAGCAGAACTTAGAGCTGATTGAATCTCTGCTTTGATACAATCTATCTTCTCTTGTGGAAGGAGAAGATGACCAAGGGTAGAATCTATGGAGAATCCCAAAAACTCCACAAGTTATAGAGGGGAAAGGCTCGACTTCTCTTCATTGATTATAAAACTCAGGGAGGAGAGAGGACATTTCTTGAAGCTGAGAGAGCAACAGGTCTTTATCTTGTGCCATCAGAAGAATATCATCCAAGTATACCACTAGACAAAATCCTCGAGCCCTGAGGTAGGCTAATACCGATTTGAGAAGCTTTGTAAAACACCAAGGGGCTGAGCTGAGTCCGAAAGGGAGACAGGTAAACTGCCAAAGGTGGTCTGCCCATCTGAACTGAAAATACTTCCGACAGAGAGGTGCCACCAGTCCAGATAAATAAACGTCCTTCAAGTCCAAACGAACCATCCAATCGTTCAGACGAAGGAGGTCTCTCAGCATATGGATGCCCTCCATTTTCAAGTGGCGGTATACTACAAAAAAGTTGAGGCCCCTCAAGTTGATGACAGGACGAAAACCTCCTGACTTTTTTGAGACCAGGAAGTAGATTGCTCAGGAAGCCTGGAGGAGAATTCTGTGAAACAAGTTCTATAGCTCCTTTTGAGAGGAGGGATAAGACTTCTTCTTTGATAAGGTTCTGTCCTTCCACAGACAGACGTAAGGGATTGGGGAGTTGGGATTGGAAGGGAGGGCAAATTAATTCTATGACAAAACCCTGAACGGTTTGGAGAACCCAGGGATCTGCAGACAGAGACAACCAATTTTGGAAAAAATGGGCGAGTCTGCCCACAAATAACAAGTGGGAAGAAGGATGGAGACTCCCCTTGGTTGACGTTAGGAAGGGCCAAAGGAATTTGTGAGGTCAATCATCTGGGTCCCGCAGGTATGGCTCTGAACGGGAACATGGCTCTGTGATATCCTGGTGGATATTGAGGTTGGTAGTATCCTGGTGGGTACTGAGGTTGATTTGAGGTCCATGAACTGGCGTTAGCCAAAATATTGGCGGTCGGGCAGACAACCTCTGTATCTGCCGTCCCTGGCAAAAACCCATCTGGGTTGGAAAACCTTTCTGAGGGAGGCTTGAATTTTATCAATTAATGTGAAAGTCGAAACATAGTGTCTCATAATAGTGAGAAATGGGTCTCCGAATAATAAGCCTTTGGCTTGAGAGCCTGCCCCTTCCGTGGCTAGAACAGCCAATTTGGGGTCCATGTGAAGTAACGCAGCTCTGCGTCTTTCACTGGAGATAGCCGCATTGGCGTTACCCAGTAAATAAAAGGCTCTAAATGCCCAATCCCTGACCATGGAAGGATCCAAAGAAGAACCAGAAAGATGGGCATCGTCGGCAAGAAGAAGACTCTGAGCCAAAGGGCCAGAAATGTCAAGGAGTTTATCCTGAGCCCCACAAAGGGATCTTTCAAGCCCTTTCCTTGGACCCTTACCTTTCCTAGTCAGAAAGGTAACCAGCTTAGGGTCAAACTCGGGGGTGATAGATTCTCTGCCTGGGAGCGAAGGTCTACGACATTCTGCTCTGAGGAGAGCCCTGTCCTCTCGATCTAGAGGTTGGCGAAGACGTCTCTGAAGGAGCCTAGACAGATGAGGAGGGAGAGACCACTCGGAAGAGCGGGGATGACTGATATGTTTGGGATTAAAAATGGGGTTCCCAGCGGGATCCAAAAGATCCCCATCCACATCTTCATATGTAAGAGATATGCCTACTAAGGATGATAATAAAATCAAAAAATGCCTCAGGATTAATAAATAATAATATGCCAATACAGCCTATTAGTTAACCATAAGGTTATAACTTACATTTACCTCAAATAAGAATTTGTTACTATAAAAATGTGTTACTGTCACTTTAATTTAGTGTTTCCTTTTTAAAAGTACTTTAGTAAACTCTTAATACAACTTTGCTTAAATACATTACATTGCTGAGGAAAAAATAACTAATGCAGCGCGCACATCATGCTGCCACAATTCGGAGACACAAAACTAGGCCTGTGAGGAAATAAATATATAAAAGATATAAAATTAATGGAAAATAAAGAATTCCCTAACTAAGGAATACATATGAGTAATTAAACTAAAATAAACATATATGGGACTAATATATAAAATATAAATTGAAAGAAAACATCACCTGCTGACTGGAAGGCAGCAAAGAAAAGAGGAAGATATTTACTGTTACTGTGGGATTATATTATCTGCTTGTTGCTGATTGGTTGTTTTTGTTTCTATGTTATTGTTCTTTGCTGCTGTTTTGGAAGTCAGTAAAGATTATGCATAAAATATGAAGCCTCCTGTCTTGCCATAAAATTCACGTGAAGTAAGGGAAAGAGTTAGACAGCATCTATCCGACATTAAAAGGTCAGCTGAATGTTCTGATCTAGCGAAACATTTTATAGTTGAACATAATAATGTTACCACTACACTAAAACGGAAGGTTATAGAGAAAGTGAAATATCCAACTAGAGGAGGTAAAATAAATAAACTACTATTAAAGAGAGAAGCCTTCTGGATTTTCACTTTAGACACCCGCACTACAAAAGGGTTCAACTCAGCCTTTGATTTAATTAATTTTGGGGAATAAACTAGTGGTATATCTATAATCAAGTACTTGTGTGTATTTCTCATATATACCCGTATGTACACACTTGTTATTACTTTTAATACTTTTTTGTTATTATAGCTTACCCACAAAGAAATTTGGTCTTTCAATGTTTATATTCTATTTAATTTGTATTCAAATGCATTATTTGTTTGTGCATCCTAAGTGTTGAACTAATAGGTATAAATCAAGAGGTTTCCACCTTAACCTCGACATGAGTATAAATAAGGTTTCCCCTCGCTAGTGTACTTTTATTATTAATTAATATTATTTTTCTCTTATTCCTCCTCCCTTAGCAAATCATGTATTGGCAAATATACATTTCTCAGTTATAATAATAATAATATTATTACACTACAGTGCTGTTTATTATAATAATTTAATGTATATATATGCAGGCTAAACACATCTTAAACAGTTCCAGTATGTTTAAGATTTGCACAATGTTAACTTGGTCCTTAACTGTTTAAATTGCTCTGGTATCTACTTTAGTCTACCTTTAGACAGTACAATCTAGTAATAAAGGTCACATGATCACGAACTAACCAATAGTTATATGGTGGGTGTTATAAATTGTACTGTTTTCAACATGAAGGCACGCTTATGATTAAGGCAGCAATGACGAAACATGTCAGACGTGTTTTCGCCATTTTTATCTTGTGAATAATAAAGATTGACTTTTAACCTTTTGAAGAGTGCTGGCTTTATCCGTTTTTGATGCATTATAGACATATACAGATATATATATATATAAGAGAGAGAGAGAGGAATATATACAGATGGCCCTCGGTTTACAACGGTTAAATTTACACCGTTTCAGAATAACAACCTTTTTTTTCCAGTCATGTGACTGCTATTGAAAAGCATTGAGAATGCAGATTTAAAAATGCTCGTTGTCATGGCTGTGGTAAAATAGGACACTTAAAGAAGGCTTGCAGAGGATCTCAGCAGAGTATCTCAAGCAAAACACATAAGAAGGGAAATTACCACATGGCTTATAAGGGAGCCACATCAGATTCAGAAGAGGAAATGACTGTTCAGAGTTTGACTGTATACACCATGGCAGCAGGGTCTGAGCCTTTGACCGTTCATGTTAATATTGAAGGAAAAGATTTGACCATGGACTGGGGCTGCAGTTTCAGTTATGACAATTAAAGATTGGAAACAGCTGAAAATTCCAGTATTGCGGCAGCCCACTACCTTGAAGCTACAAACATACTCCAGAGAAGTCTTGACACCACTGGGGTGTGCATCTGTATCTGTGTGTACAAACAGTAAAACTGCCCATCTTACACTATATATACTAAAATCAAGTGGCCCACCTAATTATGGAAGGGACTAGATACGAGCCCTTGGCATGCCTGAGAGTCTCAAAAACAGTGAAATTCATCATATTGGAGTTGATCGTGCCCGGTGGATTCAGAACATTAAGACCAAATATGCCCCGGTGTTTGAAAATGTTCTGGGAAAAGTTAAGAACAAAAGGGTACGGTTACAGTTAAAACCTGGAGCAAGGGGGCGGAGCCTAGCCGCACTGGAATATGGCTGCGTAGGTGAAGAGCTCTGAAGCCCTAAGACTAACAGCCGAATCAAATGTGCTAATAACCTAAAGGCACTGACATTATATGGGCAGTAGCAACTAGAGGAATGTCCCCTCTACCCACAAATTAATTGTAAACGCGCAGGGAAGCTACACGCTCCTCATACGGTGACTTTCGGCTCTGTGTACGCGACCTATGCGACATACGAGCAGCGTAGCCACTAGTGATCCCCTCAAGCAAAACGGCTCATCCGGAACACGCACTGAGGAGGTAGGTCTTGAAACGGAGTGGCCGCACTAATCAACCGGGCAACTAGAGATAACAAGCTCCGGTGAGTACTGAGGCGCATAAAGCGCTACTTACTGCAGAGCAAGCCGAGAAGCACAGGGAGATAGGCACGTACCCCGGTGACTTAGCTGGGCTCTGTAAAAAGACAACGGGCTCTAAACCTGAAGGTCTGGGGGATATTATCAATAAATAATATTATTGCACAAACGGCAAGAATCTTAGGGAGAGTGATCACCTTACTGAATACAGGACCTGAGAGATCTACTCATAAAAGGCTTATTTTGGGGCCTACTCTTTCAGTATTAAAAAAAAAAATGCCTAGCCTGACACATAGGCCACAGCCTGCTCACACTACCTAAACAACAGCACCTGAGGTCACACACTGCAGATAATACAGAGACCCTGGGTTTAAGCGGCTAAATATTAAAAAAATAAAAAAATAAAGTAAAACATAATAAGACACTGCATCTGGGCACACAAAGTGACAGGCTGCTAAAAAAAACTTTGTAATGCCAAATAGAAGATCCACCATATTGTCAGTATATTTATGAAAATCTAAGTAGTGCTCTCCAAATAATATATCAGCTTATGGCAGGGTTGTAACACAATACATTTAATAATTATCCTTAAAATAGAAACCCTTAAAGTACATGCACCTACTAGACCATAAAATTAATATAAATATCTGAATTATTTTATTTAGTTAATATCCATGATCATTTTTTAAATATATTTGTAATAAAAGGAATATGAAATAAATTTATATGCGTTAAAACCAACTCTTAAGATATGCTATCCTTCTTACAAAACCCAGAAAAATATACCTTCACATTTCAGCCTTATTTACAAATAGCCTTTTATTTAGTTAACACAATGGGACTAAAAACCTTTAACATCCATGCAGTACAATTCTAAACTGTGCTTATAAACAATAGGATAATATATATATATATTCTGCTATTTAACTGCAATTTATCCTAATACAATATTGATTTAAAACACCGGAACTTTCATAGATAAATCACTTAGCCTACAAAAACAAACTTAACACCATATAGGACTATGAGACATTAATTAAACTACAAACTGCTCTCTTAATCTATCAGCTGTAATATAAACTGCAGTGACTTTAAAATATCATATGTAATTAGCAGCCCTTTTCTTATACTTTACCAAAATGATCGAAATCGATAATTCAGTTACCGGAAATTTCTTGTTTCATCTCAGAAGACAGATAAGTAACTTTTGCAATCAATGAGAAAGAGGTAGTCAGCTTGTTCAGAATGGTTTCAAAATGCCCAGCAGCAGATATCATGCAAAGTTAAAACAGCCTCTCTCTCTATCTCTCTCTTGCTTACTTATATATGTTTTCAATCATTGATGACATCATGTGGGTGGCACTACGGGAGCTGACCTTCCCATTGGTCACCTGGGAAGTCTAATCGGATTGGCCCTTGGAAATTTCATTTTTAACAGCCAAAAAAAAAAAACCTTCTGGCTGTAGTTCTTGCAACTTAACACCAGGTGGCAGCAGACAGTACAACACAGCAATACATACAGCATTTTTAGACAGTGAAATTATTATTTCTTTAAACTATGTAATAACTGCCATAATTTCTTGTATTAATCTCTCCCAATATTAATTATAGGTGAAGCAGCATCAGATCAATTTCCTGATCGTTTTGATATGAAACATCATGTTTTATATTATTAACATTTTATTATATTAAGGCAATTTAAATACTGCTAATTATTCCAGATTGGTAGTATTTAAAACTCCTGATATATTGCATTCATTCAGATATAGCATGTTACATTTCTGTGTATTTCTTCCTGAATACATGAATCCTGTCTATGTAGATCTGAAATAAAAATAAATGTTAATAATCACTTCTCTTCAGGTCCATAAACATCTATTCATGTTCTTAAACACACAGAGGCTAAGATATTCATGCTTTCAAAATATGCATGTATATATACAATACACATATACACACATATACATATGTAGATATATATATATATATATATATATATACACATACACTTCTATGCAGTATCTTGTATTATTTTCCTAGTATATTTTATTTGAAATCTAAATACAGTTGTTGGAAACATGTAAGTCATGTGTTTTCTCTGTGTTATCTTAACCCAGACGCTATGTTTAACATCTTGTATATTCCAGGGTTAGTAACCACACAGCATGAGCCACTCAACAAATCTGTGCTAATTATCAGTCCCTTTTGAAGAATGCTTGCATCTTTCACATCTCTTCAGACGGATCGGCATCTCCATTGGAGGAAGCCCATATATGGGCATGTATCCTGATCTAGGTATCAGAATGCTGTCTTTTAACATTGGTTCCCAGGCAATCACACAGATGGTTTCTGAAACTGTGTTAATTTTCAGTTCCTTGTGTTTATACAATTGCATAATTTAGCATATTGAGTGTGGGAGATCTCTAAATTAATTATTTGATGTGCACATCCACAGACTTATTAAATAAAGACAAATATACTTCTATATATTATTTAATAATATTTTAAATACCTTGACATAAATCCCCCTTCCAACTTCAAATAGATGTAGGACATATGTATTTGAATTGGCTTAAAGTCAGTGGTATTTGATGAGGATCAACCGTATACCTCATAGACAGTTTCTTATGTAGAAAGTTTGTTATTTTGAGCCTTCATGTTTATCAGTTAGGCATCTTTAAACTACAGTATGTCTTTAGTTCATTTGGGGATATGACACTTCATTCTCCCTCTATGACTTGTAGTTGGGATCTGGGATGACATGCCCGCAATTGATTGATATGGACACATTTATCTATGAAACTTTCATTTTCGGGGATCCTTATTTTATAGGCCACTGGAGATATTTTGTCAGTAATGACGAATGGACCTTTCCATGAGGGAAGAAATTTCTTCTCCCTAACCTGATCTCTTCCAAAGTTATAAAGATAAACTTTATCATTTATTTCATATTCCTTTTTGGACGTTTTGAGATCATAATAGGTTTTGGTGGCAGTTGCTGCTCTTTCTAAATTCCTTTGAGCAAATGCAAAGGCATATTGCAGGTGCTTTCTTAGGTTTTCCACATATTGATGTGTATTGGCAGCGTTTATCAAGTTTTGGTCTGATGTACGGTACAGTAGATGCTGAGGTAGAATCATTCTTCTACCAGTCATCAGTTCAAAAGGTGACATTTTGGTAGCACTACTTGGAGTTGCTCTTAATGCCATTAAGACTAGAGGTAGTTTTACATCTTAGTCTTTACCTGTTTCACTCACAAACTTTTTGAGGATTTTAACAATGGACTGGTTGTAACGCTCTACACCACCACTTGAGGCAGCTCTATAAGCAATATGGAGCTTTCTTTTTACCCCTAGTATTTTCCACATTTTGGTCATCACTTCGCTAGTGAAGTGGGTCCCCCGATCTGACTCGATTCTTTGGGGTAAACCAAATCGGGAAAATACGTGGTTGATGAGCAATGCTGCACATGTTTCAGCACTGTTGTTAGGTGCACTAATGCACTCTACCCATTTAGTGAACAGGCATGTCACGGTTAACATGTATTTGTTACCTCTTGATGACCTTGTTACCGGACCAATAAAATCAATTTGTATATCTGACCATGGCATAACCATCCCCCTCTTCTGCAATGGCGCTCTATGCGTTGGTGCAGTGGGTTGGAACTGTGGGCAGATTAAACACCCTTGACAGTAGGTTTGAGCATCTTTCAACATATGTGGCCAAAAAGCATAAAATCACCACGATGACCAGACGTGGGGGCATCATGGGCATGTTGAAGCATTAGACCTCTGAACTCGGTGGGTACTACCCATTGCTGGATGCCAGTTTTGGATGTCCTAATTAACAAACCATCCTGTAACTTGAATTGTGATCGGGATTTCATTAAGATTCTAAGATCTTCTTTGCCAATACAATCATCTTTTGAGATGGGGTTGCTTTCAGGATCTTCTATGTGTTTATAGAAGGTGCATAGAATGGGGTCTTTTTTTTGACTAGTGATCAAGTCCTCACTAGGAGAATCCTGACTCCATTGTACCAAGTTAGGCTCACTCTGTTGTTTTGCCTGGTTTCTGGTAATGGCTTCTACCTGAATTGCACCCATTAAGTGGTCAATCTTAAGGAGTTCTCCAGTTATGGCTCCTTGTTTGGCTAATGAATCCGCAAGGTCATTGCCTTCCTTATCCGGACCTAGAACTCTGGAATGACCCTTGGTCTTTTTCCAGTGTATGGTTAAATCATTGGATACCACCAGATTATCAATCTCGCAGAACAACTTGCCATGCTTGACTGGTTTGTTATTGCTTTTCTGCATGCCATTTCTTTTCCAAGTTGGCAGGTATTCAACAAAACTGTCTTGCACATAATTTGAGTCAGTTATGATCACAAATTCATGAATACCATGTTCAATAGTCATTTCAATGGTTTTGAAAAAAGCAGTTAGTTCTGCAACTTGACTGGATCTTGGTCCAATGTTGAAACCTATAGATATATTTGGGAATCCATTTGCCCCAGTTATACCAATGCCAGCGACTAATCTGCGCTCATTATCAATAGTGGCATGGTAAGAACAACCATCAACATACACCCAAGGTAATGTTTGACAATGGTCCTCATTGTATATTTTATATGGGGAAAGCAATTGTTCCTCCAGAAAATCATCTTCTGATAATTCTTCCCCAGGATCTCTAGCAGTACAGTCGTGGAGCTCAGCAAGCCCTTGTGCGACTGGATTCTTTTTATTCTGCTTGTAGCGAATTTCTAATGGCCAGCCTTGCAAGGAAAGAGTCCACGCTGTTATGCGGCTATTTGACAAATTCCCATCTCTTATTCTTTCACTTTGCAAATATAGCAAAGGCTGGTGGGCCGTTTCTACAATAATTTTCTCTCCCTGTATATAGCTGCGGAAATTTTGTAGAGCCCATACAGTAGATAAGAGGGCTTTTTCGCAATCGCTAAATTTTATTTCTACTGGGGATAGATTTTTGCTCGCATAAGCAATGACTTTGTTCAAATTATCATGCTTTTGGTATAAAACAGCACTCATGTTTATATCTGTGTAACCTTCAGGGTACGTTAAGCAAGGTGCTTGAGTGAGTTTTCTCTTCAGCTCTCTGATAGCTGTCTCTTGAGACTCACTCCAGTGCCATTTCACAACTTTCTTTAGAAGTAGTAGTAGTGGTTTAGCTAATTCCGCATAATTATCAATGAATTTGCGAGAATAATTTTTTAGAATTCACTATAGCTTCCACCTTTTTCTTCTGGGGATTTAATCCTTCAGAGGTAACTTCATGTCCCAAGAAGTTTACACGAGTGCGGCACCATTGAGCTTTTTGTAGGGATAATTTGACACCTGCCCTTTTAAGTTGGCTGAGGACGTGTTTAAGCTCTGCGACGTGTTTTTCAAAGTCTGTGCTTTTGATTAAAACATCATCAACATAAGATAAGGTCCCCCTTTCCAGTGCATCAGGCGTAGCCTTATGCATGAATACAGCAAATTCATGTCCAGAATTTATGTATCCAAAAGGAAGTCTTTGAAATGCATATTGGACCTTTTGGAAGGAGAATGCCAGCTTATACTGGTCCTCCTCATGTACCTTGATGGTCCAATATCCCTGCGCACAATCAATGGCAGTGAATATTTTGGATCCCTGCATTTGTGCTAGGCATTGGTCAATATATGGCACAGGCCAGCCAGACTTGTACACTCGTTTGTTTAGCTGTCTTAAATCAGCACACAAATGCCATTGTCCATTGGGCTTAAGGACACCTAGAATAGGATTATTATAAGAGCTGTGCACCTGTCTGATAATACCTCTTTCTTCCAAATTCCTTATGATCTCTGCAAGAGAATCATATGAGGCTAAGGGAAGTCTGTATTGTTTGACAAATACAGGTGGTGCATCGGGATCTGTTTGTATCCTTGCAATGTGCAAGTCTGTAGTACCACAGTCATAAGAATCCTTAGCAAAAATATCCTTGTACTCCATCAGGAGTTCTCGCAGATGTTGGCGTTCATCATCGCTGGAACAGCCATTAGCTAAGGATATTTGCTCTTCGACTATTTGCTGAAATCCTGGAAAGATTTCAGGCTGTCCTATTTCATAGGCTTCTTCCAACCTAGAGGTGAGATCCCCTTGATTATAGTTTACACTGCTCCCATGACTCTGGGAATTGGGGTAATCTTGCTGTTTGATTGGCTGATCAAACACTAGAGAGGCTTCCTCAATTTTACAGATGCCTTCCTCTGAGCTGAAGGGATAAATAGACTGAATATTAAATAGACCCTCTGGCATAGATGCAAAGGATTGTTCTATTAATTGTTCTTCAGTTAAGTATCCTTCAGGTATTAGCCCAATTACATTATTCTGGAATCCAAAAGTGTAATAACTTGATTCCAGTGCATATCCTATGGTAGTTCCCTTGGATAATGTTATATCATGTGGGGTCATGTTATGCACAACAATATGTATTGGAGCAGTTCCAATATTCACCATAGGAGTGTAGGTGACTGTGACACCCAGATTTTGTATTCTATGGGAGAGGCAAATCAGTGTTTCAGAAGTTTTTAATTTCTGACCTCTCTTTACCTGTAAGGGTAAAAGAAATTTATCAGCCCCAGCAGGAATTATAACATCGCTAGATACCTGCATATTCACAGCATATGGCAGTTGCTGGTTTGATTTCAGGGCTGCATTTTCATCCTGAAATACTTCAGGGTCCCCCTTTAACCTGCTCCAGAGTTAATCAAATGTATTTGTATGGCATATCTATGTAAGATATCATTGCCAATGTATATTTGATTATGGGGAGTATTTAAAACTAAAAACAGGTTCTTCACTGACTTATTACCAATAGAGATAGATAATAAGCACTTAGCTGTGATGTTATAGCTTTCAGACCTGTCATCAAGGCCGTTGACACAGTGGTCTTGGGTAGAAATATATTTAATCACTTTAAGTTCAGCTATTTGCGCTAATAAACCATCGCTTATATAGCTAGCTTCCTGTTTTAAGTTTATCTTAGCATACTTGGTTTTACCAAGGTCATGCACTTGTATAGGGATAAATAGATCCTCTTTAACTCTCTCAATCCCTGTGAGGTATTGAGCGTGGCCTGCCCCCTTAGGGATTTTAAGATCCCCCTTGTGGAGTGATATGGTTAATACATCGCCATCTAGGAAAATATTCGCTATCTTTCCAGGCGAAATTTTTAAAGTATTACCATCAGAGTCACTAAAAGGAGTCTGATCATCTATTTGTAGAATAGTGATTTCAGGTACAGAGTTATTCCTGAAATGAATCTCCACAGCATCTGGTTTCTCTTCCACCACGTGACAGCTATGTTGGGTGCGAGATATACCAGATTTTTCATAATTGATAGGTCGTTTAACTTGTGACCAAATTACATTATTTATGCAATCAATTATGGTGCTTAATCGCTTCAGGAGATCACTACCAATAATTAAACGATCAGTTGGCAGATCCACTATAATGACAGGGTGTCTTAAATTTAAATTTTAACCAGGCAGTACTGTAAACTTTTAGGGAGTCACCCCCAACACCTATTAGAGAACCGTCAAATTCTTTTATTTTAGGTTTGTGGGGTGTCATTTAGCTGTGTGTAGTACCTGTGGGATAAGATAGTTGCCTGGGATCCGGTGTCAATTAATCCCATGATAGGGTTGGAGACTGAATCTTGCAGCTCAACTAATACATAATACCTTCCTGCAGTTTCTACCATTTCACACATAAAGTTGGCGTTATCATACATTTGTGGGCTTCGCCACGTGTTACCTGAATTTGCTGTGTTTTCCGATGCAGAAGAAACTTCATACCTACCAGTCTCCTCTATGACAGGGCCAGCTAGATTCTTGCGTACTGCATCTGTGGAAATAAGGTTAAAGGCGTGCTGCAAAGGAAGAGATTTGTTAACTTTTCCCGGATGAGGTTGCTTGTCACCACAGTTAAATTGTCTGTTTCCGGTCTGTGGGGAGAGAACATGATTAGTATCATTGATATTTATTATTACATTTTGTAGATCTCTCCCCTCCCCCTCAGGTGATGCTGCAGTATTTATGACTGTGCCTGTGGTCCACTGCTGACCACTGGCTGTACCCCTAAAAAAGTATTGTTCGGTTGCTGAGCCGTAGAAAGTTGACTCATATTAGCGAATTGTTCGCTCAACCGATTTAACTGGGTAAACAGCATATCTACCTGATTGTACAAGTTACCTCTACCCCTGGGCCTCTCTCTTGGTGCCCCATGATAACGATTCCTGGACCATTGGGTTCCCTCAGAATCAGGGCCGCTATTTTTATTCTGGCATGGATGCCCCTGGGGTTCAGCTTGTTCAGTATTAGTACTTTGGGGAGCATTATATAACTGGGGTGTCTGGTTACCCTGAGAATATCTTCGCCGTCTATTGTATCTACCCTTGCGCGGATACCAATTATTTGGTGAGTATTCTCTTTGTGAGTAATTATTCACCTGATTATGTCCCCCACTTTGGTTATAGTCTCCCTGCACCTCAACCTGTGTAGGGGAGGGAGTAGAGTTAAACCTCTGTGGAGATGGCCTATTTTGACTGCCCACCTCCACATAGGTTCTCTGTTTAGACTCCAAATTGATGGGGCTAGGTGACACCCTAGTTTCTGCTACAATTTTGGGTTTTGACTCCTTTTTAACCCCCTGCTCACTGGACTGCTGAATAGAGTATAACTTTGTACTCTCTTTGATCTGCCATTCCAATGAGCAGTCCTCATCAAAATCTCTAGCTAAGTTGATTTTGATGGGTGTAGGCAGTGCTTCAAAAAATAAATTTACAAATTCTGAGCCATCAAATCTGGGATTATCTTCAGCCATACTGTACGCATT
Organism: Bombina bombina; assembly: GCF_027579735.1. Taxonomy (NCBI): domain Eukaryota; kingdom Metazoa; phylum Chordata; class Amphibia; order Anura; family Bombinatoridae; genus Bombina; species Bombina bombina. Next base: position 23,965,381 of record NC_069499.1, on the reverse strand, counting down.
TTTCAATACAGAAAGGAATTCGATTGGACTCTGATTCGCACGACACTTTAAACCATATACCGCTATTTTCACGGCACTTTTAGTGCGATATTGCCCGAATTCTTTTCTGCATTGTTGTTTTATCCCATTCCAGGAATGAATATTCATATCCTTTAGTGAAGCAAAGAATTTGTGATGTTTACTGTCAAATACCCAAGGCAGAAATTCAATTTTCAATTTCTCACTTGTAACATTCATTATAGCTAACACATTTTCAAAAGCCTCTAAATGATCAATTACAGATGTTGTTCCCTTATTGGAGAATATAGGTACTGCACGTTGTACAAAGGTGATTATTTTATGGGAATCATATACTTTATTAGAATTATTTTGGGATTCTCTGTTATAGTTTCCCTCCCCGTTACAGCAGTCATCTGGATTTATATCATGAGGTGACTGCCTATTTGGGAAATCTATTTCTGACCCATTAGGGGTCATTTGTCTATACTGTTCCATATATTTCTGCACCTCGTCCCTGACGCGTTTGCTAAAGGAGTTAGCATTACCTGCATTATTCTCATTATTCTCACTGTTAATATAAGGGTTTTATAAGTGTTTTCATTATGGCGATATGACCTTTTTAAATCGCTTAATTCTCTCTGGCTTTGCGCAAGCTGTTTATTTAAATCTTGTATCTGTGCGAGTAAGTCTATATTATGCTTATCTAAGGCGGTTAGGTTTTGGGCAAATTCATCCATTTTATTTTTGGCTATTTTTAAATCCTCTTCGCGTCTGCATGAGGAAGGAATACTATTTTCTAGCTCCTGTATTTGCAATCGTTTGCAATCGTTTGACACAAAACGACATTTCGTCAATAATGCATATTAAAAGGGGCCAAGATTTTAGTATTAGTTCCTCTCACTTTTTGGGAGTTCTGCAGTGATTAATCATTAATAATTCTTGGAAGAATTCATTCTCTTCATTCCACATATTATTATTAACGGTAATATTTTTAGCTCTAGTTTCAAGCATATCCATAAAATCATTTAATTCACCCGCAATATTAAACTTCCCTTTAATGTAACTTAAGATATCTTTCTTAAGGACCTGAGCTTTAGTAATGGGTATTGTTATGGGACCATTTTCAACGCTATGTACGGAATTAAATGAGTCGCTTCTGGCTACAGACATTATTATATTGGTTTAGTATTTAGTTAAATTAAAACGCTAATACAAATTTTGCCAATAAAAAGAGAGAGAAAAAAATTTATATTTAAAAAAAAATAGTATTAATTTTGAAATATGAAAAATTAATATTTCGAAATATGAAAAATTCATATTTTTGATTAACTTTGAAAATATGAAAAATTAATATTTTTGATTAATTTTTAAATATGAAAAATTAATATTTTTATTAATTTTTCAAAAATTAATCTTTAATAATATTTCAAGATATTAATATCAATCTCGAAATATGAAAATCAATATTTCAACCTTTCAAAAATTATATCTTCAAAATATTAATATCGAAAAATGAAACTTTTTCTCTCTTTTATAATAATTTCTATTTACTACAAATATATTATATCAAATATGAATATTAATAAATCTCATGCAATGCCTCCATATATTATGTCAGTATATTTATGAAAATCTAAGTAGTGCTCTCCAAATAATATATCAGCTTATGGCAGGGTTATAACACAATATATTTAATAATTATCCTTAAAATAGAAACCCTTAAAGAACATGCACCTACTAGACCATACAATTAATATAAATATCTGAATTCTTTTATTTAGTTAATATCCATGAACATTTTTTAAACATATTTGTAATAAAAGGAATATGAAATAAATTTATGTGCGTTAAAACCAACTCTTAAGATATGCTATCCTTCTTACAAAACCCAGAAAAATATACCTTCACAATTCAGCCTTATTTACAAATAGCCTTTTATTTAGTTAACACAATGGGACTAAAAACCTTTAACATCCAAGCAGTAAACTGTGCTTATAAACAATAGGATAATATAAATATATTCTGCTATTTAACTGCAATTTATCCTAATACAATATTGATTTAAAACACCGGAACTTTCATAGAAAAATCACTTAGCCTACAAAAACAAACTTAACACCATATAGGACTATGAGACATTAATTAAACTACAAACTGCTCTCTTAATCTATCAGCTGTAATTTAAACTGCAGTGACTTTAAAATATCATATGTAATTAGCAGCCCTTTTCTTATACTTTACCAAAATGATCGAAATCGATAATTCAGTTACCAGAAATTTCTTGTTTCATCTCAGAAGACAGATAAGTAACTTTTGCAATCAATGAGAAAGAGGTAGTCAGCTTGTTCAGAATGGTTTCAAAATGCCCAGCAGCAGATATCATCCAAAGTTAAAACAGCCTCTCTCTCTATCTCTCTCTTGCTTACTTATATATGTTTTCAATCATTGATGACATCATGTGGGTGGCACTACGGGAGCTGACCTTCCCATTGGTCATCCGGGAAGTCTAATCGGATTGGCCCTTGGAAATTTCATTTTTAACAGCCAAAAAAAAAATCCTTCTGGCTGTAGTTCTCGCAACATAACACCAGATGGCAGCAGACAGTACAACACAGCAATACATACAGCATTTTTAGACAGTGAAATTATTATTTCTTTAAACTATGTAATAACTGCCATAATTTCTTGTATTAATCTCTCCCAATATTAATTATAGGTGAAGCAGCATCAGATCAATTTCTTGATCGTTTTGATATGAAACATCATGTTTTATATTATTAACATTTTATTATATTAAGGCAATTTAAATACTGCTAATTATTCCAGATTGGTAGTATTTAAAACTCCTGATATATTGCATTCATTCAGATATAGCATGTTACATTTCTGTGTATTTCTTCCTGAATACATGAATCCTGTCTATGTAGATCTGAAATAAAAATTAATGTTAATAATCACTTCTCTTCAGGTCCATAAACATCTATTCATGTTCTTAAACACACAGAGGCTAAGATATTCATGCTTTCAAAATATGCATGTATATATACAATACACATATACACACATATACATATGTAGATATATATATATATATATATATACACATAGACATACACTTCTATGCAGTATCTTGTATTTATTTTCCTAGTATATTTTATTTGAAATCTAAATACAGTTGTTGGAAACATGTAAGTCATGTGTTTTCTCTGTGTTATCTTAACCCAGACGCTATGTTTAACATCTTGTATATTCCCGGGTTAGTAAACACACAGCATGAGCCACTCAACAAATCTGTGCTAATTATCAGTCCCTTTTGAAGAATGCTTGCATCTTTCACATCTCTTCAGACGGATCGGCATCTCCATTGGAGGAAGCCCATATATGGGCATATATCCTGATCTAGGTATCAGAATGCTGTCTTTTAACATTGGTTCCCAGGCAATCACACAGATGGTTTCTGAAACTGTGTTAATTTTCAGTTCCTTGTGTTTATACAATGGCATAATTTAGCATATTGAGTGTGGGAGATCTCTAAATGAATTATTTGATGTGCACATCCACAGACTTATTACATAAAGACAAATATACTTCTATATATTATTTAATAATATTTCAAATACCTTGACAATATTAACCAAGGAATATAAACTTTCCACAATGAATAATTATCTAAAGCCTGTAGACACCTCAGCAACCCCTAACAAGGACACCCACCCTAAGGCCCAACTGAGTATAGAACCACAAATGCCAACTACAGGCCCTGACTACCCTAACTATGTCACAAAAGAAGACCTTAAATACCTGTCTTCCAAAGAGGACATTAAAACAGCAATGCAAGAGGTAAAAGAGCTGTTTGGAGAACTCAAACAAGACATCAAAGGGGTAGAGAGCAGAGTCATGAAACTAGAAGAGACAAATGAAAAACACAGCGCTGAGCCCCATCTTCAGGGGGAAAATGCTCAAATCCAAGCAGACATGATACAAAACCTCATGGACCGTGTGGAGGATCTGGAGAATAGGAGCAGACGAAATAACCTCAGGATCCGGGGTGTCCCAGAGTCGGTCTCCCCAACTGCCCTTATAGGCTACCTGCAAAGTTTGTTTTGCACCTTAAAGGGATCTCCCTCAGCTCCAGAAATCCCGATAGAGAGAGCCCACCGAGCCCTCCGCCCTAAACCACCCAATAAGGCCCCGCCAAATATGTTATGTTATTAACATTGTATTATATTAAAGTAACTTATATTGCTAACTATTCAAGATTGATAATATTTAAATCCTGACAGTTTATTCCTGTAGATACAGCATGCTTTACATTTTACAATTTCTGTATGTATGAATTGATGCCTGCAATAGAAAGGGAAATAATTGTTAGAAATGACTCAAGCATTCATATGTCTACCTGCAACAAATCTTCATTTAATATAATATGTTTCAGTTCCATATATATATATATATATATATATATATATATATATATATATATATATATAGGTTATTTGAATTATTTCAAACACACATGAAGCTATTGGCATTATTTCTTTTTCAAAATGTATTTAATTTTACTTATGCTGTCTTTTAACAATGGTTTTATTTCAATTGCCTTTTAATCTATTACAAACATTTTAATTCATTTTCCATATATATTCATGTGTTTATATTTAATATCACATAAATAGACAGTCTCATATCCATTAAAATATATTTATTTATTTATTTTTTATTTATTTTTTATCCTAGAAGTATATTTTACTTGAAATTTAAATACAGTTGTTCCTATAATTTGCATTAGATTTCTGGAGAACAGAGAGAATAAAAAGAATGTTTTTATTTTTTTTGTTTGTTTTTGTTCCATGGTCAAGTGTTTGCAAACCCCCCCAGACGTAGTTTCAGAGCCACACGGCAGGGTTTATTTGCATTTGAAATGCACAGAGTTACTTTCTCATAAGATATGTTGCCTGAGTCAGACTCTTAGGCAACATTTTGAGGGGTAATAGATTATAGCTCACCTTCCTAGGCAGTCACACATATGGTCTCCTGAAATGGTTGTTAAATTTTAATTAAACCAAATGCTCTATTGTTCTCACTTGTATGTCCTTTTAACTTTTGCATCCTGAGTGGGGGACAACTAAACATGATTGAAGTCAGCCTTTCTGAATGAAATGAATCATTTTCTACTGACCAGCCAAATATCTGATTAAATGTATATATTTATTAACCTTGAAATATATGATTAAAATATATATATTTAGGGGGCGGAGCTAGCCAGCCGAGGAGATGGCTGACTTTTAACTGAGCTCCCGTGCCCTGTCTGAATGAGAGCGAGCCTGGCAATTAGCCACTTCTTTTTTCTAGCCCATAATAGACCGATATGTGAAGACTAACACTCCGGTCAAGTTTGGTAAGCCTTTTTTGCCGCTTCAAATACACCATCTGAGAAAGCAGCTGTGCACTACACTGGCCTGGACCGGCCCTCACTCTGTGCCGCCCGGAAACCCAGATCGCCTATCTCCCAAGCAGCAACTAACTAGGCAAGTGTTTGAAAGCCTATAACGAAGGGGGCAATACCGGAGCCCCTGAGGGGATCTAAGCTGGGAGCCTTACCGGGACTTATAGAGGAGACGGGCGACGCTGGGGAGGGCCGCAGCCTGCACTTGAGTTTACTGCGCACTTTTTATACAGCGCACCGGAGTCACAGCAGCAAACAAGCAAAACATCATTATGAGCGTAAGATACTCTAGCATAATTATCTTCACCTCTTGAATCACCAATGCCCACTTTAATAAGCAAGCTGCAGGTATAACAAAAGTATGCACACTAAGGCATCAGACAATTACAAGACCAACTGAGTTGCTGAAGCAAACTGTCTCCATCTTGGCACACTTTGTCAGACACAAGCAATTTATTTTCTCCTAGACTTATTACTTATAACATCTCAATGCTACTTGATTATTCATATCTCACTGGAGAATTATAAAAACAAAAAAGCTTCTTACTAGTTGACACCTGGGGGAGCACACCTCAACGCAGCAGGGGGAATACACCTAATATATACATTAATGGACTTTTCTATCTCTGCACAGAAATAGGAGCACAAATAAAACTATTGAACTCATTCATAAGAACCTAAAAATGTCTCAGAAAAAAGGCAATAAATCTAATAAAGGCACAAAACAACTAAAAGCTACTTCTCACACAGTCAATAGTTTTTTAAAGCCTTAGACACAAAGGTTGCTAGCCCTGCAGAGAATGACCCCTCAGAACAAATATCTGACCAAAGCTCATCTGAATGTGACCACACACCTGAGAATGTGACCACACTTCTGAGAATATCACCATTCCCACAGCTTTATTTAACAATATTCCTTCAAAAAAAGATTTCTCTACATTGGTAGCCCAGGTCAAACAATGTATAAAAGAGGAGATTTCTGATCTCAAAAAGGACATTTCAGATGATGCTGAGAATCGCAGCAGGCGGCACAATATTAGATTGCGGGGCGTACCTGAGACCATTCTGCCTGCAGACTTGAACCAATACCTACAAAATCTTTTCAGCACCCTAAGAAGGGAAGAGACACCATCAAAAGTTGACATTGACAGAGCTCACAGAGCTCTGCGTCCTAAACCATTGCCTGAACAACCACCAAGGGATATCATCGTTCGAATTACTAATTACCAAGTGAAAGAAGAATTAATGAAGCTAGCGCGAGAACAGCAACCCATCAGATTCTAAAACGCTGAAATACAGGTGTACGCAGACCTGTCCCAAAGAACCCTCACTCAACGTAGAGATCTTAAACCACTTACGTCACACCTGAGGAAAATGAATATACCATACAGATGGGGCTTTCCTTTTCACCTGATCATACACTGGAAGGGCAGACGCCTCACGTGTTCCTCCACTACCGACATCCCATTAGTGTGTAAGGAGCTAGACATTCCACCTTCTCAAATTGGGAGCTCAACATCACCTCAAGACACTCTACTTAAAGCAGGAGAACACGCACCACTACCTCAGAGAAAAGAGTGGAGTCTGGTACGACAGAGAAAGGTCCAAAAACAGACTACCACAGCTCCCCTCCATCAGAAGATAAAGGCTGACACAGAACTCTCGCAGAAGCACTCAGGTCTGGTTATTCCTTCTGATTCAAGATTGGACCCACACAGCCTGACACAGAACTATGTGCCTACTAAGGAACTTACGCAACACCCTGTCCATCACATGTTGGGTCTGTATTACCACCTCATGTTATCTGAGGTGTCCTAATGTGGGAACTTTCGCTTTTCTAAACATAAGATAATGTTTGTTGTCTAATACTTATAGATTGCTAATAGTCAAATGTTGTTAACCTGCGGTTATTTTATTGTTCTCATTCAGTTGGGAGAATTTCTCCTATAGTATAGAATACTGTTTAGGTATAGTCTATTGCAGAATGTACTTTGTCTTGAATTTCTTTTTCTTCTTTTCTTTTTCCTCTCCCTTTCTTACTTCAATTGCTCTCGAATGTACACTTATTACTATGTATATGATAGCACTTTGCCAGAAGATGTTCTCATTTGTATAACACCAACATATTATCATGTCTAGGCCAGCATCACAGAATTTAGTCATTTTCACGCAGAATACAAAGGGCCTAAACTGTCCCAATAAAAGAAGACTAGCCATCTCTGACTTACATAAAAAAGGAGGTCATATATTGATGCTCCAAGAGACCCATTTTAAATCCAAAAACAGGTACTTTTCTCCACATTATCCTCAACACTTCCACAGCACTAACCAAAACAAAAAAATCAATGGGGTTAGCATTTTAATCCATAAATCCATCCCCTTCGTTAAGACACAAATCTGTCAAGATAAGGAAGGTAGATACTTATGCCTGAAAGGTCTCCTATATGGCAAGCCAGTAACATTGGTAAACGTATATGCACCCAATTCACGCCAAGATAAATTTATATCCTCTTTAACAGATCTTCTCACTAGAGAAGCCAAAGGATCCCTAATAGTCGCGGGTGACTTAAACCTACCCTTAGATCCCACGGCAGACTGCTTGAACCCAGACACCAGAGCGAAAACTACCAACCTTAATATTATATGGCAAAATTTCAAACTCTTAGGTCTCCATGATACCTGGAGATATTTCAATCCCCAAAAAACAGACTTCACCTTTTTCTCCCACCCAAATAGAAATTACTCCAGACTAGACTATATTCTTGTGGACCACATGGTACTCTCCCATTCTAAACACTCGCAAATAATTTATACGTCCTGGTCAGACCATTCTTTAGTAACTTACACTGTATGTTGGCCCTTGGCCCCCCTTCAAACCTATCAATGGAGGTTAGATGAAACTATGCTTCTAGACCCAGCTCAAACAAAAAAATTCTCAAAACACATAAAAGCTTATTTTTCCCTAAATAACACCCCAGAAGTGGACCCTCAGAGGGAAATTAATTAAGGCCAAGGCACAGATCAATAAGAAAAACAGGAAAGAAATAGAACTTTTAGCTAAAGAAATTGCTGAGCTTGACTTTGCGCATAAAATTAACCCATCTAATAACACTATTTTAGAACACCTTACCGCAAAAAGAGAGAAAATGAATACCGCCCTACAAATTGATACACAAAAAAAATCACTCTTCCTACAGCAAAACTTTTACAGAGAGGGAAATAAACCGGGGAAACTATTAGCCAAAACACTCAAGAAGCAACAGCAGAGAACTTACATACACTCTATCAAAACATCACAGGGGGCTGAACTAAAGGATACAAATTCAATAGCAAAAGAGTTCAAATCCTTTTACCATAAGCTGTACAACCTCTTTCCTGAGAGAAATACCCAAACACATGGCCAGATCTGCAATCACTATCTAGATAAAATCCCCTTCCCACATATCTCCCAGGAACAACGCAAATTCTTAAATAACTCCATTCAACCCTCTATAGTCCAAGATGCAATAAATTCCCTTAAGCAAAATAAAGCCCCAGGCCCAGACGGATTCTCCGGTCTTTATTACAAAACCTTTTCCAAACATTTAGTTCCACATCTGACTGCCCTATTCAACTATATCCCAGAGCCCCTATCATTCCCGGAAAACATGTTACAAGCCAACATTGCAGTCATATCAAAACCCGGTAAACCCCCAACAACCCCTGCTAACTTCAGACCGATTTCATTACTCAATGTAGATCTAAAAATATACGCCAAAATCCTAGCTATACGTCTAAACAAGATCCTACCAACAATAGTGCACCAAGATCAGGTTGGCTTTGTGCCTCATAGAGAGGCGAAAGACAACACGGTAAAAGTCCTCAACCTACTAGAACATGTCACACAACACAAACTCCCAACTATCATTCTATCCACTGACGCCGAAAAGGCATTTGACAGACTGGACTGGACATACTTACACGAGACCCTACGATGTTTCAACTTCCCAGAACCTTTCATCCAAAAAATACTGGCTCTATATACCACTCCATCAGCACAGATTAAAATCAATGGATCCCTCTCGAAACCCTTTGAAATCCGAAACGGATCAAGACAGGGTTGCCCTCTTTACCCGCTTCTCTTCATTTTATCCCTAGAACCATTGGCTATCAAGATAAGATCTAATCCCCAAATCCAAGGAGTCAACATTGACAACCAATTCCATAAGCTAGCTATGTTTGCAGACCGTTGACTGACCCACTAATCTCAATAAACCTAGCTATCTCTGAACTGACTCAATTTGGAACAGTTTAAAACTTTTTAGTAAACATGACAAAGTCGGAATATCTGCCCATTAATCTCCCCTCAAGTGACCTAGAAAACTTAAAATTGACATGCCCCCTTAAACAGCAAACAAAATACCTAAAATACCTTGGCATTCAAATCACCCAAAACAGCGCGGACTTACGCAAGCTCAATTATGGCAATTTAATATCAGAATTCCAGGCTCCTTCATTGACCTGGCTCCCCAAAAACATCTCCTGGTTGGGGAGAATCCATGCAGTAAAAATGATGCTGCTACCAAAAGCCCTATACATCCTCCAAACGGTTCCGATCCCAGGCACTCAAAAAGACTTGGCCACCTTACAAAAAATCATTAATGATTACATCTGGCGACGCAGACCCCCGTGGATTAACAAAACCACACTTTTCAAGCACCCTACAGAGGGAGGCCTAGGTGTCCCCCATCTTCACTCATATAAATTAGCTGTATCTTTGCAAAGAATCTCTGACTGGTGCAGGTCTGAAGGACCTGCTATTAAGAGATGGATCCAAATAGAAAACGCACTGACAGATACCCACAACCTGAACACTATTTGCTGGAATCCAGCCTTCTTCAATAAATACACCATCTCCACATCCTCCATCACCAACGAAACTTGGTCAGACTGGAAATTTCTAAACAGACCACGAAATAAAATCTCATCCAAATACTCACCTCTTACCACTCTCATAAACAACCCGGAATTTTATCCGGGAAGTTATCAAAACTACCCATTCCTCCTGGACCCACCACGCTATCTTCCTGTATACTCACTGACAGAAAATGGGAACATGAAAGATAAATGTTCGCTTGACACTTTACAACACCCGTTTCTATCTTCTTGGTTGAGAATCCACCAAATACGACACTATATACTCTCACACAAATTTTAAAAAGACCTATTACGGCCCCTCACGATTTTTTAACATCTATGTATTACCAGCAGCCCAATAAAGGGAGCAGTTTCCAAGCTCTACAAACTCACCTTATCTAGCACCTTTCCTCTTCCCCCCTCATACACTAAAAAATGGGACAGGGAACTTGGAGTAACAACCACCCCGAAAATCTGGATGCGTAGGTTTGCAAATCTGTCACACTCAGCCCACTCTGCACAGGCCAAAGAAACCAACATCAAAATTATGATGAGATGCTATTTAACACCTGCTAGGATAAGATACATATTTAAGAAATCCTCGGGTCTCTGTTGGAGGGGTTGCACTCAAGAAGGCCATATCTCACATATTTGGTGGAATTGTGAACTCATAAAACCCTTCTGGTCTGGATTTTTTGAGAGGGCTAACACAATTCTAGGGACAGACATACCACCTAACCTAGAAACAGCAATACCTAACCACACACCAAACATCACATGTAAAATTAGAAGGCAGCTATTTCAAATCATGCTTAATGCAGCCAACCAGTTAAACCTGAGGTGGTGGAAGTCCACTCGAACTCCAACCTTACTAGAATGGAGAGACCTTGTGAACAAGAATATGTTGATGGAGCGATTCCACTACCTTAAGCAGGGACAGATGTCTTTATATCATGATATGCAGTTTCTGTGGGAATCTCATACTTATAATACTCAACAAACACTTGACACCTAGAATATCCAGAGCCACAAGACTTCTTTATTCTGGCTGAACAGCATATATACCATATCTTCATATTAGAAAGAATGTTATGCCAAACAGAGTACAGGACTCTAGAAAACTTTTCTCTTCCTTTCTTTTCTTCCTTCATCTACTATCCTACCCTTCGTTTGTTTTAAGTTTAGTTTTTGTAAAGAATAATATGGTTACTGTATGTATAAACATTGTGAGCTTGCCATGTTGCAACTTGAACAACTAATAGCACTTAATAAGAGACTATATCCCAGATCCCCTCCAATATAGGTTCTTGGGATTTCTCCTTGCAAAACCATCTAACTGTCCACTACCTGTGGAATACCCCAAAGACTCAACACATATGCAAAGTAAACGTATGCCAGTGGATCTGGGAAAGACACAAGAAAGACATATTTGGAAAGCAGGTCTATTGATGTCATACTGTTCCAATATTTTGTAACCTGTTATACTCTTTCATTGTTGTAATCTTTTCACATCTGAAAATAAAAAATTTGAATAGAAAAAATAAAATATATATATTTATTAACCTTACATATACCTTGACATAAATCCCCCTTCCAATTTTAAATAGATGTAGGACACATGTATTTAAATTGGCTCAAAGTCAATGGTATTTGGTGAGGATGTTGATTGTATGCATTATAGACAGTCTCTCATGCAGAGAGTCCGTCATTTTTGAGCCTTCATGTTTATCAGTTAGGTATCTTTAAACTACAATATGTCTTTATTTCATTTGGGGATATGACATTTCATTCTCCCTCTATGACTTGTAGTTGGGACCTAGGATGACATGTCCGCAATTGATTGATATGGACCCATTTATCTATGAAACTTTTATTTTTGGGGATCCTTATTTTATAGGCCACTGGAGATATTTTGTCAATAATGACAAAAGGACCTTTCCATGAGGGAAGAAATTTCTACTCCTTAACCTGATCTCTTCCAAAGTTATAAAGATAAACTTTATCATTTATTTCATATTCCTTTTTGGACATTTTGAGATCATAATAGGTTTTAGTGGCAGTTGCGGCTCTTTCTAAATTCCTTTGAGCAAATGCAAAGGCATATTGCAGGTGTTTTCTTAGGTTCTCCACATATTGATGTGTATTGGCAGCGTTTATCAAGTTCTGGTCTGATGTACGGTACAGCAGATGCTGAGGTAGAACCATTCTTCTACCAGTCATCAGTTCAAAAGGTGACATCTTGGTAGCACTACTTGGAGTTGCTCTTAATGCCATTAGGACTAGAGGTAGTTTTACATCCCAGTCTTTACCCATTTCATTCACAAACTTTTTGAGGATTTTAACAATGGACTGGTTGTAACCCTCTACACCACCACTTGAGGCTGCTCTATAAGCAATATGGAGCTTTCTTTTTACCCCTAGTATTTTCCACATTTTGGTCATCACTTCACTAGTGAAGTGGGTTCCCCGATCTGATTCGATTCTTTGGGGTAAACCAAATCTGGAAAACACGTGGTTGATGAGCAATGCTGTGCATGTTTCAGCACTATTGTTAGGTGCACTAATGCACTCTACCCATTTAGTGAACAGGCATGTCACGGTTAACATGTATTTGTTACCTCTTGATGACCTAGTTACTGGACCAATAAAATCAATTTGTATATCTGACCATGGAATTACCATCCCCCTTTTCTGTAATGGCTCTCTATGTGTTGGCGCAGTGTGTTGGAACTGTGGGCAGATTAGACACCCTTGACAGTAGGTTTGAACATCTTTCAACATGTGTGGCCAAAAAGCATAATCACGCAATATTTCATACGTGAGTTTGGCACCACGATGACCAGATGTGGGAGCATCATGGGCATGTTGAAGCATTAGATCTCTGAACTTGGTTACTACCAATTGCTGAATGCCAGTTTTGGAGGTTCTAATTAACAAAACATCTTGTGACTTGAATTGTGTTCTGGATTTCATTAAGATTCTAAGATCTTCTTTGCCAATACAATCATCTTTTGATATGGGGTTGCTTTCAGGATCTTCTATGTGTTTATAGAAGATGCCTACAATGGGGTCTTCTTTTTGACTAGTGATCAGGTCCTCACTAGGAGAATCCTGACTCCATTGTACCAAGTTAGGCTCACTCTGTTGTTTTGCCTGGTTTCTGGTAATGGCTTCTACCTGAATTGCACCCATTAAGTGGTCAATATTAAGGAGTGCTCTAGTTATGGCTCCTTGTTTGGCTAATGAATCCGCAAGATCATTGCCTTCCTTATCTGGGCCTAGAACCCTGGAATGACCCTTGGTCTTTTTCCATTGTATTGTTAAATTATTGGATACCACCAGATTATCAATCTCGCAGAACAACTTGCCATGCTTGACTGGTTTGTTATTGCTTTTCTGCATGCCATTTCTTTTCCAAGTTGGCAGGTATTCAACAAAACTGTCACGCACATAATTTGAGTCAGTTATGATCACAAATTCATGAATACCATGTTCAATAGCCATTTCAACGGTTTTTAGAACAGCAGTGAGTTCTGCAACTTGACTGGATCTTGGTCCAATGTTGAAACCTATAGATATATTTGGGAATCTATTTGCCCAAGTTATACCAATGCCAGCGACTAATCTGTGCTCATTATCAATAGTGGCATGGTAAGAACAACCATAAACATATACCCAAGGTAAAGTTTGACAATGGTCCTCATTGTACATTTTATATGGGGAAAGCAATTGTTCCTCCAGGAAATCATCTGATAATTCTTCCCCAGGATCTCTAGCAGTACAGTCGTGGAGCTCAGCAAGCCCCTGTGCGACTGGATTCTTTTTATTCTGCTTGTAGCGAATTTCTAAAGGCCAGCCTTGTAAGGAAAGAGTCCACGCTGTTATGCGGCTATTTGACAAATTCCCATCTCTTATTCTCTCACTTTGCAAATATAGCAAAGGCTGGTGGGCCGTTTCTACAATAATAGCTGCAGAAATTTTGTAGAGCCCATACAGTAGATAAGAGGGCTTTTTCGCAATTGCTAAATTCTATTTCTACTGGGGATAGAGTTTTGCTCGCATAAGCAATGGTTTTGCTTAAATTATCATGCTTTTGGTATAAAACAGCACTCATGCTTACATCTGTGTAACCTGCCTCTAAGAAGAAAGGCTTACCACCTTCAGGGTATGCTAAACAAGGTGCTTGTGTGAGTTTTCTCTTCAGCTCTTTGATGGCTGTCTCTTGAGACTCACTCCAGTGCCATTTCACATCCTTCTTTAGAAGAAGTAGTAGTGGTTTAGCTAACTCTGCATAATTATCAATGAATTTGCGAGAATAATTTGTCATACCCAGGAAGGATCTCAATTCCTTTAAGTTAGTTGGGTTTTTAGAATTTACTATAGCTTCCACCTTTTTCTTCTGAGGATTTAGTCCTTCAGAAGTAACTTCATGTCCCAAGAAGTTTACACGAGTGCGGCACCATTGAGCTTTTTGTAGGGATAATTTGACACCTGCCCTTTTAAGTTGGCTGAGGACGGGTTTAAGCTCTGCGATGTGTTTTTCAAAGTCTGTGCTTTTGATTAAAACATCATCAACATAAGATAAGGTCCCCCTTTCCAGTGCATCAGGCATAGCCTTATCCATGAATACAGCAAATTCATGTCCAGAATTTATGTATCCAAAAGGAAGTCTCTAAAATGCATACTGGACCTTTTGGAATGAGAATGCCAGCTTATACTGGTCCTCCTCATGTCCTTATAGTCCAATATCCCTGTGCACAATCAATGGCAGTGAATATTTTGGATCCCTACATCTGCGCTAGGCATTAGTCAATGTATGGTACAGGCCAGCCAGACATGTACACTCGTTTGTTTAGCTGTCTTAAATCAGCACATAAACGCCATTGTCCATTGGGCTTGAGAACACCTATAATAGGATTGTTTTAAGAGCTGTGCACCTGTCTGATAATACCTCTTTCTTCCAGGTTCCTTGTGATTTCTGCAAGAGAATCATATGAGGCTAAAGGGAGTCTGTATTGTTTACTAAAGACAGGTGGTGCATTGGGATCTGTTTGTATTCTTGCAATGTGCAAGTCTGTAGTACCACAGTCGTAAGAATCCCTAGCCAAAATATCCTTGTACTCCAACAGGAGTTCTCGCAGCAGTTGGCGTTCATCATCGCTGGAACAGCGACTATTCGTAAGAATCCCTAGCGAAAATATCCTTGTACTCCAACAGGAGTTCTCGCAGCAGTTGGCGTTCATCATCGCTGGAACAGCAACTATTCAACTATTTGTTGAAATCCTGGAAAGATTTCAGGCTGTCCTATTTCATAGGCTTCTTCCAACCTAGAAGTGAGATCCCCTTGATTATAATTTACATTGCCCCCATGATTCTGGGTATTGGGGTAATCTTGCTGTTTGATCGGCTGATCAAATACTAGAGAGGCTTCTTCAATTTTACAGATGCCTTCCTCTGAGCTGAAGGGATAAATAAACTGAATATTAAATAGACCTTCTGGCATAGATGTAAAGGATTGTTCTATTAATTGTTCTTCAGTTAAGTATCCTTCAGGTATTAGCTCAATTACATTATTCTGGAATCCAAAAGTGTAATAATAACTTGATTCCAGCGTGTATCCTATGGTAGTCCCCTTGGATAAGTTTATATCCTGTGGGGTCATGTTATGCACAATAACATGTATTGGAGTAGTTCCAATATTTACCAAAGGAGTGTAGGTCACTGTGACACCCAGATTTTGTATTCTATGGGAGAGGCAAATTAGTGTTTCAGAAGTTTTTAATTTCTGACCTCTCTTTACCTGTAAGGGTAAAAGAAATTTATCAGCCCCGGCAGGAATTACAACATTACTAGACACCTGCATATTCACAGCATATGGCAATTGCTGGTTTGATTACAGGGCTGCATTTTTATCCTGAAATACTTCAGGGTCCCCCTTTAACCTGCTCCAGAGGCAAGAGTTAATCAAATGTATTTGTATGGCATATCTATGTAAGATATCATTGCCAATGTATATTTGATTGTGGGGAGTAAAACTAAAAACAGGTGCTTCACTGACTTATTACCTATATAGATACAGATAATAAGCACTTAGCTGTGATGTTATAGCTTTCAAACCTGTTATCCAGGTTGTGTACCCAGTGGTCTTGGGGAGAAAGATATTTAATCACTTTATGTTCAGCTATCTGTGCCAACAAGCCTTCGCTTATATAGCTAGCTTCCTGTTTCAAGTTCAATTTGGCATATTTTGTTGTGCCAAAGTCATGCACTTGTATAGGGATAAATAGATCCTCTTTAACTCTCTCAATCCCTGCGAGGTATTGAGCGTGCCCCCCCCCTTAGGGATTTTATGATGCCCCTTGTGGAGAGATATGGTTAATATATCGCCATCTAAGGAAATATTCGCTATCTTTCCAGGCGAAATTTTAAAAGTATTACCATCAGAGCCACTTAAAGGAGTCTGATCATCTATCTGTAAAATAGTGATTTCAGGTACAGAGTTATTCTTGAAATGAATCTCCACAGCATCTGGTTTCTCTTCCACCACATGACAGTTAGGTCAGGGGTGAGATATACCAGATTTCTCATAATTGATAGGCCTTTTAACTTGTGAACAAATTACATTATTTATGCAATCAATTATGGTGCTTAATCGCTTCAGGAGATCACTACCAATAATTAAACGATCAGTTGGCAGATCCACTATAATGACAGGGTGTTTGATGACCCTGTTCCCTAATTTAAAGTTTAGCCAGGCCGTACAGTAGACTTTTAGAGAGTCACCCCCAACTCCTATTAGAGAACCGTCAACTTCTTTTATTTTAGGTTTGTGGGGTGTTAGCTCATTTAGCTGTGTGTAGTACCTGTGGGATAGAATAGTTGCCTGAGACCCAGTATCAATGAATCCCATGATAGGTTTGGAGACTGAATCTTGTAGCTCAGCTAATACATAATACCTCCCTGCAGTTTCTATCATTTCACACATAAAATTTGCATTTTTGTACATCTGTGGGCTTCGCCACGTGTTACCTGAATCCGCCGTGTTTTCCCCTGTAGAAAGAACTTTGTACCTACCGGTTCCCTCCATGATAGGGTCGGCTGGATTCTTGTGTACCGCATCTGTGGAGATAAGGTTAAGAGAGTGCTGCAAAGGAAGAATTTGGTTAGTTTTTCTCGGATGAGGTTGCTTGTCATCACAGCTAAATCGTCCGTTTCCGGTCTGTGGGGAGAGAACATGATTAGTATCATTTTTTATATTTATTATTACATTTTGTATATCTCTCCCCTCCCTTTCAGGTAATACCGCAGTGTTTATGACTGTGCCTGTGGTCCACTGCTGACCACTGGCTTTACCCATAAAAAAGTATTGTTCGGTTGCTGAGCCATAAGTTTTTGACTCATATTAGCGACTTGTTCGCTCAACCGAATTAGCTGGGTACTAAGCTGATCTACTTGATTGTACAAGTTACCCCTACTCCTGGGCATATCCCTTGATGCCCCATAATAATGATTCTTGGACCATTGGTTCCCCTCAGAATCAGAGCTGCTATTTCTATCCTGGCGTGGTTGCCCCTGGGGTGAAATTTGTTCAGCATTATTATTTTGGGGAGCATTATTTACTTGGGGTGTCTGGTTATCCTGAGAATACCTTCACCATCTATTGTATCTACCCTTGCGTGGGTACCTATTATTCTGTGGGTATTCTCTTTTGGCATAATTATTCGCCTGAGTATGTCCCCTGCTTTGGCTATAGTCTCTGCCCCTCATCCCATGTTGGGGGAGGGGTAGAGTTAAACCTCTGTGGAGATGGTCTGTTTTCTCTGGCCATTTCTGTGTAGGTTTTCTCTTTAGACTCTAAACTTAGGGGGCTAGGTGACTCCCTGGTTTTGGCCACTATTTTAGGACTGGGCTTTTTCTCTAGCTAAGTTAATTTTGATGGGTGTGGGCAGTGCTTCAAAAAATAGATTCACAAACTCTGAGCCTTCAAATATGGGATCACCTTCAGCCATGCTGTACGCATTCTTCAATACAGAAAGGAACTCAATTGGACTTTGATTCGCACTACATTTTAAACCATATACAGCTATTTTCGCGGCAGTTTTAGTGCGATATTGCCCGAATTCTTTTCTGCATTGTCGTTTTATTTCATTCCAGGAATGAATATTCATAACCTTTAGTGAAGCAAAGAATTTGTGATGTTTACTTTCAAATACCCAGGGTAGAAACTCAATTTTTAACTGCTCACTTTAACTGCTCAAAGGCCTCTAAGTGGTCAATTATGGAAGTGGACCCCCCTTTGGAAAATGGGTGTACTGTATTCTTTAGGAATTTAATTATTGTGGGGATGTCATACACTTTATTTGGTATATCACTGGACCTTACTGGGGACTTATTGTTTGAGGTAGGGTGTCTTTCATTTGTCCTATCTTTATTTTTCTGAAATCTTACCCGTGTATTTCTATCTGGGCTGCCTGAGAATCAAGCCCCCCTTTCTGACCCGTTATAGTAACTACCCTCTGCCTAGGGGAAAAATTTACCTCTGGGCCGAAATTAGGGCTATAGTTTGGGTATCTTTGTCTATCTTCCTGCCTGGTATTTTGAAACTCATTTCTGTCCCAGTCCATATAACTGCTAATTTGTCTCTTTAATTGATCTATTTCCTGTTCATACCCTCTTTCAGCCTCACAGTATCTAATTTTTAGAGTTTTATTTTCATCTTGGCATTTTTCATATTCTTCTTCGAAAGCTTTAAAATCAGCCACTAATTCCTGGTTATATTTATTTAAGTCAGAAGCCCTTTGGCTAGCGTGGAAAACCTCTACCTTTGCCTGAATAAAAGCATCTTGAAATTCTCGTAATGAATTAGCCGTCCTAATTGTCTGTCTTGTCCTGCCATTTTGTTAGACTACTCACAGCTCAGATACATTAGGATCGGCCAAGTTTAGAAAATTAATTCATCACGTCCCCTAAGTTCCGTGCATTTATTAAGTTGCAGTAACATTTGGTATAATTCCCCATGTTCAAACCACATATCTTTAACTAAATCTTTGGCCTTATCTTTACACCCATTAATATACATGGAAACATTGTCCCCAATGTCAAGTCTATTCATGATGTGGTTCATGGCTTCTAATCTGAGCGTTTTTTTCTGAACCACTTCATGGACGGAGTATTTTGGGGAGGACACAATTTCATCTTGTACAGAAACGCTAGCATTACTTTTTGCTGAAGACATCGTTATTTGAGTGTTGTACTTAATACGTTAAAAACACAAATACAATTTTGACTAATAAGAGAGAGGAAAAACTTTTTTTTTTATGTTTTCAAAATATCAATATCAATTTTGAAATATGACAAAATTAATATTTTTATTAATTTTGAAATATGAAAAATTAATATTTCTGATTAATTTTGAAATATGAAAAATTTATATTTTTATGAATTTTGAAATATGAAAAATTTATTTTTATGAATTTTGAAATATGAAAAATTAATATTTGTATGAATTTTAAAATATGAAAAATCTATATTTTTGATTAATTTTTAAATATGAAAAATTAATATTTTTATTAATTTTTAAAAAAATTAATTTGTAATAATATTTCAAAGTATTAATATTAATCTTGAACACGAAAATCAATATTTCAATTTTCAAAAAAAAAAACTTCTTTATTTTCAAAATATCAATTCGAAATATGAAATTTTTTCTCTCTTCTATAATAATTTCTATTTACCACAAATATACTATATCAATATGATAATTATTTATAATATCTCGCACAGTGCCTCCATATAATATGTCTGTATATTTATAAGAATCCTAGCAGTACTTTCCAAGCAATATATGAGTATAGGGCAGGGTTATAACTTGATATATTTAACAATCTTTCTTTAAACTAAACCTACAATCAAATATGCATGTACTAATACAATAAAATTAATATAAATACCTGAATTCTTTATTATTAGTAAATAACTATGAACATGTTGATATATATATATATATATATATATATATATATATATATATATATATATATTTGTAAGAATTAAAATATGAGTTAATATTATATGCGTTTAAACAAAACTATTCAAATATGCTATACAGAGTTCATACAACTTTATTTTATTCACAGTAAAAAAATTTACCCAGTTAATACAATAAGATTCCAAGATCTTTAACAGCTAAACACCCAAACAATACAATTCTAATAATGCTTAATTAAACAGTAGGACAGTCAATATACTCTAATTTAAACACTAGAAGTTATATATATTATTTATGTAAAACCCCAATTCTGAGTTATAACTATATATTTGCACAGATAAACAACTTAAAATTTAGGATTAGTTTAACCATATACAGGCTGAATATAAACTAAAATATAAACTGCTTTTTAAATCTATTAAATACAAATTGACTATGTCCTCACCAGTAACCCTTGTTTCAAGTTTAAAAATTTTTTTTAGAACAATTATACATCACCAATTTGAACCAATTTGTAGTGGTCTCTAGGTCATCTCATTTGAAGGAAAGTTATTGCATATATCAAGGTAACGTTTTCAGCTCCTTACTTAGTGAAATGTTCCCAAGGATGGCAGCAGCCAAAATCAGATCACCAGTCTCAGCAAGTTACAGAACAACTGTCCCTTGTGCATTCACTACTCCTATTATATAATCATTGAAGACCTGTTTCGTTCATGCCCTTTTTGCTTGCCCCTTGTCATTGGATAATTGGTTTAGTATATATTGTTGTTATGGAAACGCATCCTTTAAACAGTTAAATCTCTTAACTGCTATACTGGGTTTTGGCCCTCGGGTGGCAGCGTTGCAACACAAACAAACACAGCAATACCATTTCTAAACATTTTTAACAACTTAATTATTCTTATAAAATGATTATTTAATCAGACCATAACTTTTTGCATCAATCACATATAACCCCAATTATAGATGGGTAGTATCAGATCATTTTTCTGATTATTCTGATACCAAATATGTTATGTTATTAACATTGTATTATATTAAAGTAACTTATATTGCTAACTATTCAAGATTGATAATATTTAAATCCTGACATTTTATTCATGTAGATACAGCATGCTTCACATTTTACAATTTCTGTATGTATGAATTGATGCCTGCAATAGAAAGGGAAATAATTGTTGGAAATTATTCAAGCATTCATATGTCTACTTGCAACAAATCTTCATTTAATATAATATGTTTCAGTTCCATATATAAAATTATTTCAAACACACATGAAGCTATTGGCATTATTTCTTTTTCAAAATGTATTTAATTTTACTTATGCTGTCTTTTAACAATGGTTTTATTTCAATTGCCTTTTAATCTATTACAAACATTTTAATTCATTTTCCATATATATTCATGTGTTTATATTTAATATCACATAAATAGACAGTCTCATATCCATTAAAATATATATATTTTTTTTTAAAAAAAAATTTTATCCTAGAAGTATATTTTACTTGAAATTTAAATACAGTTGTTCCTATAATTTTCATTAGATTTCTGGAGAACAGAGAGAATAAAAAGAATGTTTTTTTTTTTTTTTGTTTTTTTTTTTTGTTCCATGGTTCAGTGTTTGCAAACCCCCCCCCCAGACGTAGTGTCTGCATTACGTGTATCTAAGTGTCAGAGCCACACAGCAGGGTTTATTTGCATTTCTCATAAGACCCTTAGGCAACATTTTGAGGGGTAATAGATTTTATCTCACCTTCCCAGGCAGTCACACATATTGTCTCCTGAAATGGTTGTTAAATTTTAATTAAACCAAATGCTCTATTGTTCTCACTTGTATGCCCTTTTAACTTTTGCATCCTGAGTGGGCGAGAACTAAACATGATTGAAGTCAGCCTTTCTGAATGAAATGAATCATTTTCTACTGACCAGCCAAATATCTGATTAAATGATTTATTAACCTTGAAATATATGATTAAAATATATATATTTATTAACCTTACATATACCTTGACACCAACCTGCATTATTGCCACTAAAGACAATATTTCATCTGTTTTCCACAGCATCCCGGACCTGGCAGCCTTCAATAAAAACCTTGGGCTAAACATCCAACTCCCACCAGCGCTAGCCCATCTACAGGAGAAGTCTGACATTAACACCTGTGAAAGGCTACCTGCTGCGTGATGCTGTATATGACTGTGATGAAACTACTGTCTTTCCTTGTACGCTGATATTAATACCTTATTTGAAACCCGAAGATAAGTAATGTGTTTATAGTTTAATAATAGCCTTGCTTGATGAGCTGATTTTTGGTTTATGTTATTGCAACAAGTTCATAATAAACACTGTTATTATTACACTACAAGCGTGTCAAATTACCTTTTTTAGTACTATTGTGTGAGACCTCAGTTGCGCTGACAAGTGCTAGGATATAACAATGTGTGTATGAATACATGTCTATTTTCATATAGATATGCAGGTAGATATATATATTTAACAAAAAATATACAGATATATATATATAGAAATATATATTTAAAATTAAAAAGAATATTTTCTTCTAGTGAAGAACATAGGAATTTTAAGCATTCCTAACGCACCTTCGCCTTTAGCGCAGTTGTATCTTATTAATGTGCGAGTGATAAATAGAAAATCCTTTCTTTAGCATTCCCCATAGAAGTCTTTGGGGAGAGAAAGTGTGGTCGCGATATTCACTGTCCTGAAGTTAGCTCACCTAATTCTATTAATAGCTTGCTAACGGTTTACTTTCAACTTGTAAATCCAATGCTAATCCGACCTAGCATTAAGGGTCTATTTTAGCTGTTATTAATTACAATATGCATAGTGTAAAATATCTAAGAATCACATATGGATGTAAATAATTTTACTGAATATGTTGTACAGCGACAAATCTACAGGGGGTGCAAAGATCGCAACTGCGACTGGGCCCCTGAAGATGGGGGCCCAGCTTCAAAAATTTTTATTTTTTTTTTTCAATAAAAAAACGTTGACCTGCCACTGCCTGCACTGATATCATGTGAGTGTGACATGATGCTTCACTAGTGTCTCTGACTACAGGGGTTAGTGTTTTTGTTTTACCCATTGGTGTTTATGTTTGTGTTTATGTATGTATATGACTGTGTGTGTATTTATGCATGTATGTGTGTGTGTGTGTGTGTGTGTGTGTGTGTATTGTAGTGGTTCACACCTAATTCACTTATAAGGTCTTAAAGCACAGTTATATTGAAATATAAATTCCAAGCACTGAACTTTAAATGTTATATCAGTGAAACAGGTCTCATTTCTTACAAATAAAGTTTTGAGTACAATAAAGAAATGGTACTTGAGAAGATAACATTGTTTAAAAATAAATTTTTATTATACAGAAAAATCAGCTTACAGAAGTAATATAAAATTAAATTCATTTAAATCCAATATACACACAGAGTTAAGACTATTAGTTTAAACTTGCTTTCAATAACAATTGTTACATACCACTCGAAATGACTTCTTGGCAACCAAATCTTATCCTTAGAAATGCTCTATAATATCCTGTCAGAGTCACCTGCCTCATGTTTACAACAAGGTGTTTTTATAGTTTTTTATTTGGATGACGTCATCATTTATTGTTTTCTTTTTATATGTATTTTTAGCATCATTTTAACATCAACAAAACTTGTCTAGCTTTTTCTATCTTCAACAATGTGGCCTTGATAATCTGTTATACAAGAGTTTAGACATACGCACTTTAAATTGCAAGGAGCATCCATTTTAGAGCTATAAATTCAAGGTTGAATAAACCTCCATTTTAAATCACATAGCATCTTATGTTAAAACTAGTTAAGTTGGTTAGTATGTTTGCAAACAGATAATAAAAACCTTTTATATTGTAAAAGACTTTTGTTTAAACATATAAAAGGATACAGTTATACATTGTACACATTGTAGAAGTAACATATATTTAAATATAGTCATATACTTCATATATTGCAAAATAAGCATATTAAAGATTATATTTTTCACAATTTATGTGAACAGGCTCTTATAAGAAGGTACAGTCTTTATGTATAGAAGCTGTACATGATAGATTTAAAAGAAATCTATCATTTATAGTTAGTTATAAGTGTCTTGCTGAAAGAATGTATTTCTTACTGTTGGCATATTTATCAAGTGGATAGCAATATTAATTTGCAATCTAACATTTAAATAGCAGCTTTTATTGAGACAAGCATGCTATAAACAAAGTTTATTTGCAAAGTTATGCATTGTTAACTAAAAATTACATTTACAAGCACAGGTGTATCACAGGGTTAATGAAAGCCTGTTACAGCCCCTCCAATACATTCTTGAAGAAAAGATAAGAAAGTGTCCAGCCCTTCGTTCCCACAGAAAAAGAAATGCGTCATTAATGTCCGGGATTCAGCAGAGTAACGGACATGAAATCAAAGTGTCCTTAATAATGCAAACAAAATTAAGTCAGACATTAATGATCCAGGAATTAAACTGAACTTTTTCATAATCTTCTTTAAGTAGGAGTATATCTGTAATTAATTCATGAAGCGTTGAGCCAGACAGAACATCATGTTTGTATTCCGTTATGGAAATTATTGCAGCAAACTTTTCTCTGGATTGGAGAATCAAGATTTTGTTTGTAATCCATTATTTGAAGTTTGAAGCAAACTGTTGGTTGAACAGAAACGTTTTACTCCTGCGCCAGTAAGAAAAACAGTTGGATCCCAGCCAATGTAAGTATGACAGATTCATACAAATAAGAAATCTCCATAAAGCTTCGTTGAAGCATATTAGTATTTCTTTTATAAGTTACAAGATTATAACGTTAAATAACTGTAAATCATTAGGTAACAATGGTTAAATCCTCCTCATTGGAAGATGACTTGCCATTTAGGAACACGTCGTAAATAAATTCTCCAAAATATCCATTTGATAGAAATTGGTTAATTGGTGTATGATTCATTAGTGGATGAGTTATAGATGTCCAGTTAGCTTGGTAATTCTTGCTTGGAGAAATATCCTCATAAAAATGTGTCGTAGGAGTACTTTTATTACTTTCCTTTTAAATGAGAAAAAGAAACAAAAAACGTGCACATTCCTCATTCTTGATTCTGCTTTATGAAAAGACACTGATAACAATTTGTAATTCAAGGTCTTTTAAGTCAAGTAGATAATAAATTGTAATCCACAGGTTTTCTTCGTGAAAATAAAGGATTATTAATGTTTCTAACCAATAAGTTTATACTGGTTACATTTACAATAAAAATACATTTATAATAAAAATAATAAATCTTTACTTCTACAGATGTTATTGGCATATAAATTATAGCTTAACAAGATATATACATATAGCATACACTGTGTGCAGAATTATTAGGCAAATGAGTATTTTGACCACATCATCCTCTTTATGCATGTTGTCTTACTCCAAGTTGTATAGGCTCGAAAGCCTACTACCAATTAAGCATATTAGGTGATGTGCATCTCTGTAATGAGAAGGGGTGTGGTCTAATGACATCAACACCCTATATCAGGTGTGCATAATTATTAGGCAACTTCCTTTCCTTTGGCAAAATGGGTCAAAAGAAGGACTTGACAGGCTCCGAAAAGTCAAAAATAGTGAGATATCTTGCAGAGGGATGCAGCACTCTTAAAATTGCAAAGCTTCTGAAGCGTGATCATCGAACAATCAAGCGTTTCATTCAAAATAGTCAACAGGGTCGCAAGAAGCGTGTGGAAAAACCAAGGCGCAAAATAACTGCCCATGAACTGAGAAAAGTCAAGCGTGCAGCTGCCAAGATGCCACTTGCCACCAGTTTGGCCATATTTCAGAGCTGCAACATCACTGGAGTGCCCAAAAGCACAAGGTGTGCAATACTCAGAGACATGGCCAAGGTAAGAAAGGCTGAAAGACGACCACCACTGAACAAGACACACAAGCTGAAACGTCAAGACTGGGCCAAGAAATATCTCAAGACTGATTTTTGTAAGGTTTATGGACTGATGAAATCAGAGTGAGTCTTGATGGGCCAGATGGATGGGCCCGTGGCTGGATTGGTAAAGGGTAGAGAGCTCCAGTCTGACTCAGACGCCAGCAAGGTGGAGGTAGAGTACTGGTTTGGGCTGGTATCATCAAAGATGAGCTTGTGGGGCCTTTTCGGGTTGAGGATGGAGTCAAGCTCAACTCCCAGTCCTACTGCCAGTTTCTGGAAGACACCTTCTTCAAGCAGTGGTACAGGAAGAAGTCTGCATCCTTCAAGAAAAACATGATTTTCATGCAGGACAATGCTCCATCACACGCGTCCAAGTACTCCACAGCGTGGCTGGCAAGAAAGGGTATAAAAGAAGAAAATCTAATGACATGGCCTCCTTGTTCACCTGATCTGAACCCCATTGAGAACCTGTGGTCCATCATCAAATGTGAGATTTACAAGGAGGGGAAACAGTACACCTCTCTGAACAGTGTCTGGGAGGCTGCGGTTGCTGCTGCACACAATGTTGATGGTGAACAGATCAAAACACTGACAGAATCCATGGATGGCAGGCTTTTGAGTGTCCTTGCAAAGAAAGGTGGCTATATTGGTCATTGATTTGTTTTTGTTTTGTTTTTGAATGTCAGAAATGTATATTTGTGAATATTGAGATGTTATATTGGTTTCACTGATAAAAATAAATAATTGAAATGGGTATATATTTGTTTTTTATTAAGTTGCCTAATAATTATGCACAGTAATAGTCACCTGCACTCACAGATATCCCCCTAAAATAGCTATAACTAAAAACAAACTAAAAACTACTTCCAAAACTATTCAGCTTTGATATTAATGAGTTTTTTGGGTTCATTGAGAACATGGTTGTTGTTCAATAATAAAATTAATCCTCAAAAATACAACTTGCCTAATAATTCTGCACTCCCTGTATATGAATTATAGCATAACATGATAATAAGCTTGCCGTTTCTTTTCTGCTATTTCATTCAAAAGAAAACAGGTTGACAAATAATTGCTTATTATTATTTTTTTTTACTTAGATTTTCTCCTAGGAAGAAAGGACAAAATTCTAAATAAAATAATACACAATACTATGGCTATTAATACATAGTACATATTCCCAGTATGTCTCCAAAAATACCATTCCCCACTGTAGCTAAACCTTCTCCAATTTTTTGAAATAACATTACCCAATGCTGGCATTATTGGAATCAATGATTTAACTAAAGTTCTAATCCAGGTAGGAAAGTCCCCTTTATTCTTAAGAGGTCTGCATGTGCCCTTTTAATCAAATTCTCAATTGCTTTATGGGAGGAGCCCAATCTCACTTGCATGTTATGTAAATGAGCCCAGAGTGCTGTCATGTATGGAATTTGCAATGTAATATGGGGTACCTGCATTGTTAAATGTTATCTAGCATGTATATTCTTAATCACTGGTGGTGTTAAAATTGTATTATAACACTCTACAGATTCATTAACAGTTACCATTGTAGCTTGCAACATTGGGATATTACAATCATTTTGATTAGTAATCACAACATATGACCCATTATGAATTGGTTCTATGCGAGTGTATGGTGATTGTAGAGGCATAATTTTAACAGTACAATCAGAGTCTTGTTTATCAACACCACATGTTTTTCGTTTGTAGACATTTTCACATACTAAATATCCTAGATCAACACAATTTTCTGTTTCAACATATTCCCAGCTATTATAATCTCATAATATATATATATATATTTCCCATACACAATCTTCTGGGTTATTTGTTATTCTACGCTTTAATTCTCTTATAAATCATTGATTTTGAAATATGCAGCATAATTTCTGTTTGTTTTACCGTTAGACTTAATTGTGTAGAAATTTCTGTAACATTTAATAGTGTAATATCAATGTGTCCTTCTTGTAAAGTTAACCTTATAGCTGTCAAATAATTTAGTATTGTTACTGCTTTCATTTCTTCATCTACCATTGTAAAATCAGACATCTCTGCAGTTAGCATTTTTATCATGTGATCTCTTAAGATCATCAATCCTCTCTTTACGTCTTCATCATTAATATCTGAAATTTCACTGACAATTAATACTGCATCACTTAATAAATGCCCTGTCAATATCTGAACTTCAGCATTAGACATTAACTGCCTTTTATTTGTTTTTTCTTCTGTATTACAATCATCTGGAATTATATTCTCTATATCTGTAATATATGTTACATTATCAAATATATTATTTGTTCCCCAAACAGCTTCATCATAAGTCATATCTGTCACATTTTGCTTATAACATTTAGCATATTTACATGGTATGTCATCAACTGATATATTTACATCCATTTGTAGTTTCATACTTGCAATTACTACATTTACTGGATATTTTATCTATGAGACATTTCTGAAACAGGGAATATATTACATTAATTTGGTTAATAATGTGATGTTTTGTCACGCACCAAAACCCAGGTATGCCTACATAATGTAGGAACCCCTTATCAATGTCTTAAGGTTAAAAACAAAAATATGTCCTTGATTCCTTAAGGTAGAAACAACAGGATGTACATTGATAGTTTGCCCTTTTTAATTAGATCTTCAACTGTTATATTACAAAGATTGTTCTTTTCTTTGCATGAGTGACTGTAATACATTGTATTTAAGAAAGCTGCATATCTTGGCTTTGTACATGTATCCCATTCTTTTAGATTCAAAAACATTTCATCCTTTCCTTTCTCATTCCATTCTGTAGGTAATGCTTGCTCTCGCAGTCTTCCTGTCTGTTGATCCACTACTTCAAGCTGAAGTTTCTCAAATAGTTGCAGGTATCCTTCATCTGTATGTAACTCTGGGAGCTGGTAAATCAGCTTTGGAGCTGGTAAATCATCTAGAGGTGTCAGATTCTTATCATGAATAAAATGTATCTGTGGGTCTTCCAAATTAGAAAACCATTTTATCCATCTATTCTTTAGTGCTTTCTTGTCTAGTATAGTTTGCTTTTGTAAGTTATCAAGTGAGGCTACTGATGTATGTACATATATATCTTTCCCCTGTGCAATCTGTCTTGACTTTAACAGTGCTATATTAACAGCTACCAAAAGCTTCTCTATCATAGTAAACTTTATCTCTGTTTGTGAATATACATAAGATAGAAGTGCTATTGGAATTGTCTCATTTACATTATATAACCTTATATAGCTTGCATTCGGCGATACATTTATGTAAACTAATAGATCCTTAGTACTATCTCTTTGAGCTAAATACTCTGTGCATCATCTTCCTGAGTCGTCCACTTAAAAAATATCCTTGGTCTTTTTGTTTTAGATTTTATCTCCCTTGAGACTGCAGCATGCAAAGGTGCAATTAACACATTGAAATCAGGTATGAAAAATATTGCATAATTAAATAAACAAATTATACTACTTAATTGTTTTAGAGAATGTGGATGTGTTAAAGCTGCTATTATGTCTTTATAATTATCAGATAATCCTCTCCCCCTTTCAGAAATTTCAAATCCCAAAAAAGTAACAGTATGTCCTGCAATTTGAGATTTCTTAAGAGATACTACATAACCTGCAGCATGTAATATAGTCAAAACCTGATCCAACACTGCTATGTGTTACTCCTCACTATCATGTGAAAAATATGTCATCCACATACACCTTTACTTCTGGAAATTTAGACAGTAAATTTACTACATCTGAAGTAAATAACGCACTCGAATTCAAAAATCCCTGAGGTAATCGGGCAAATACCAAAGTTTTGCCTCTCCAAGTAAAACCTGTTATCCAGTAACTATCTGGAGTAATAGGATGACTCCAAAAACCATTTGCCAAGTCTGACTTTGTCTTAAAAGTTTTCCTTTGCAAATTGTGTAAAATAGAAGGTGCGTGTGTATTTTGTGTTGTCACCCGTGGTGTAACTCTGTTAGCTTCTCTATAGTCTAATACCATTAACCAAGAACCATCCGGTTTGGGAACAGGGTAGACTGCTGAGTTCATTTGACTGTACTGTTCTTTTAGTACTCCTTGTTTAAGAAAATCACCAATGACTGTCTGTATATAGGGAATGGCTACACTATTGATTTTATACTGTGCCTGTTTCTTAGGAACTACTGTGCCTGTAGCAATATGATGACTGATTCCTTTACAATGTCTAACCCGATTTTCCCACTTCTGAATTATATTAACATTTTTCTTTAAGTAAAAATCTAAGTTTCTAACATCAGATACTGCAGTATAATCTAATTGCATTTCCATAAATGCTTATTCCACAACTCTAGTAGTTAAAGGAAGTTCATCTTCCAGCTGCAATGAAATAAAATGTGCTACATCCTTATAAGCTATAAGAAAATCAGAATCAAGCTTAGGATGCTGAACTAATTCTAAGTGCACTCTTTTACCATTTATTTTTACCTGTGTATTACATGAGGGATAAGTACCTTCACCTTTTAAAGTCTGTATAGTTATATTTGCTAATACATCTTCTTTTAACATATCTGATTGTACTAAAGATATTTATGCTTGTGTATCCAAATACCTGTCATAAGTCTCTCCCCCATATTCTACTGTTAATTTACTTCATTCACCTTCAGACTCTTCTGGGATGTCTGGTAGTGTTTTCTCTATTTGCCCTACTTTTTTAGTATTAGCTGGGGCAACTGAAATTTCACCCCTTTCAGTAGAATGAATCTCACGCTCCTGATATCTATCCTGACCCCTGTACCTTTTCCTCTATATCTTACACTACCATCTCCAAATCCATACCGATCTGGAGTCTTTTTTTTTAAAAAAATGGTCTCAATGTCCTGCGAGGAAATTCCTCATAAGGCAAATCTGAAGATTTGCTCTAAATAGTTATAAACTGATTTTCATTGGTGTAAGATGGAGGTGCTTGGGAATAAGGTAGTGGAGGGTTAAATTTTGTTTGTTTCTGTGGATATTCTTCTCTTGCATTCTTTTTTTTTTTTTACAAACTGAGCTCTGTTATTCTTTTGCTGGAAAATCTTTTCTCCTTCCTTTTCTCTGCTATTTGAAGTTACTAGTGCATCTCCAGTCAGGTCCTTACCTACAAGTGTATAAGTATGTCTTAAGATATATCAGGTATTTATTTAGGTCTCTCTGCTATAGGTACAGAGAGAATTTGTCTCTCTATATCCAAAATTAAGCCTTGTCCTTTAACATTTGGCTTTAAACAACCATGTCGTGATTATTTTAATTGTAAATCTCAGCTCTAATAAATATGCTGCTACAATGCCACTATTTATATTCATCATTCCTTAAATATCAGCAAGTGAAGCCAAAGTATCTTTACCTTGTGTCTTTACATGATATGCATAAATCACTGAATTCCACTTCCTTGCCTTAAATATAAAAACACACAAACCAGAGAATAAAATAGCATTAACTAATGTACTATTTTGTGGAAGATAATAAGTTGGATAAACTCCAGCTAATGCATGAACTCTGCCATTTAACCACAAAGCTATGTCCTTTGGATTGCGTGGCATCACTCCAATTGTTGTTTTTATATTACATTTAAGAATTCCTGCAGCTTCATCAAAAAAAACAAAAAACTTGCTATATGCCGGACACTCCAGACATTTTCACTATTTAAAACCTGAGCTTACATATAACCTAAAAATTGTATCACATTAAAAAGGTTTTCCCTCTCAGCTTGCTCATATTCTGCAGCTGGTATTATTTATTTTCCCTTTACTGGACTGTACAAACTAGATCTAGGAGTACCCCACATCTCAATTCAGGCTAAAGCTTTTAGGGCAATGTTTTTGTATTCCTGTAGAAATAACAGGAGGTCTGCCTAAAATCTCTACTATACCATCATAAGAAACATTTGTATTTCTATTTGTTGCAGGATCAAAATCTGCATCTATAGTGTTATATATAGGTTGTTGCAAAACTACTCCAGCAGCATTAGCAAAGTTTAAATGAATTAAACCATAACTGTATCTCCAAAGCAATAACCTCATAATTTCCAATGACTCTACCATTCTGCATTTTAAACACATAATTGAGTTTTAAAAGATTCTGCAAATCCTGATTAGCCATGATATTCTAGTACCATCTCTTACGTGTAAGAGGACCTAGGTAAAATTATAATAATTATTATAAAACATATATTACCTCTCAAAACACCCAGGGACGCCAATTGTAGTGGTTCACACCTAATTCACTTATAAGGTCTTAAAGCACAGTTATATTGAAATATAAATTCCAAGCACTGAACTTTAAATATTATATCAGTGAAACAGGTCTCATTTCTTACAAATAAAGTTTTGAGTACAATAAAGAAATGGTACTTGAGAAGATAACATTGTTTAAAAATAAATTTTTATTATACAGAAAAATCAGCTTACAGAAGTAATATAAAATTAAATTCATTTAAATCCAATATACACACAGAGTTAAGACTATTAGTTTAAACTTGCTTTCAATAACAATTGTTACATACCACTCAAAATGACTTCTTTGTAACCAAATCTTATCCTTAGAAATGCTCTATAATATCCTGTCAGAGTCACCTGCCTCATGTTTACAACAAGGTGTTTTTATAGTTTTTTATTTGGATGACGTCATCATTTTTTGTTTTTAGCATCATTTTAACATCAACAAAACTTGTCTAGCTTTTTCTATCTTCAACTATGTGGCCTTGATAATCTGTTATACAAGAGTTTAGACATACGCACTTTAAATTGCAAGGAGCATCCATTTTAGAGCTATAAATTCAAGGTTGAATAAACCTCCATTTTAAATCACATAGCATCTTATGTTAAAACTAGTTGAGTTGGTTAGTATGTTTGCAAACAGATAATAAAAACCTTTTATATTGTAAAAGACTTTTGTTTAAACATATTAAAGGATACAGTTATACATTGTACACATTGTAGAAGTAACATATATTTAAATATAGTCATATACTTCATATATTGCAAAATAAGCATATTAAAGATTATATTTTTCACAATTTATGTGAACAGGCTCTTATAACAAGGTACAGTCTTTATGTATAGAAGCTGTACATGATAGATTTAAAAGAAATCTATCATTTATAGTTAGTTATAAGTGTCTTGCTGAAAGAATGTATTTCTTACTGTTGGCATATTTATCAAGTGGATAGCAATATTAATTTGCAATCTAACATTTAAATAGCAGCTTTTATTGAGACAAGCATGCTATAAACAAAGTTTATTTGCAAAGTTATGCATTGTTAACTAAAAATTACATTTACAAGCACAGGTGTATCACAGGGTTAATGAAAGCCTGTTACAGTATGCATGTTTGTGGAACCAGCAAATTACAGACCTTGTTACTACAGCATTGGGGGGCGGGGGGTAAACAGTGTCACTATACAGTACTAGTGAGGTCGCGAACATAAAATTTTGCATTCGTGAACGGTGAACGCGAACTTCCGCAACTGTTCGCTAACGGGCGAACCGGGCGAACCGCCATAGACTTCAATAGGCAGGCGAATTTTAAAACCCACAGGGACTCTTTCTGGCCACAATAGTGATGGAAAAGTTGTTTCAAGGGGACTAACACCTGGACTGTGGCATGCCGGAGGGGGATCCATGGCAAAACTCCCATAGAAAATTACATAGTTGATGCAGAGTCTGGTTTTAATCCATAAAGGGCATAAATCACCTAACATTCCTAAATAGTTTCGAATAACATGCTTTAAAACATCAGGTATGATGTTGTATCGATCAGGTAGTGTAAGGGTTACGCCCACTTAACAGTGACAGACCAAACTCCCTGTTTAATGCACCGCAAACAACCGCAAACAGTCCATTTGCACAACCGCAAACTCCCCATTTGCACAAGGTTGGATACCAAGCTAGCCATGTCCCGTTCCTTGTCCTCATTGATGTCATTGAAGGTCTCTTCCTCCACCCAGCCACGTACAACACCAAGGGTCCCCGAAAGGTGACAACAAGCCCACTGGGACGCTTGCTGTGTTTGGTCTTCCACCTCCTCAAAGCCACCTTCCTCCTCTGACTCCTCTTCTTGAGACTCCTCTCTCTGCATTGCCTCTCTCTGCATTATTATAAGGTGTGTTAAGTAGTACTATTCCTATCAGTTTAATCCCTGTTACGTCCCTTATCAGGGGACGTGTATATGGCATGGATTTTAGGAACCGGGAGATGGAAAAAGATGCTTGGTCGGTCCTCCTACTTCAAATTTGGGGCACTGCGCGTGCAATCTAATGTGTCACCAGATAGGAGTGGTGTGTTAAGTAGTACTATTCTTATCAGTTTAATCCCTGTTACGTCCCCTATCAGGGGACATGTATATGGCATCGATTTTAGGAACTGGGAGATGGAAAAAGATGCTTGGTCGGTCCTCCTACTTCAAATTTGTGGCACTGCGCGTGCAATCTAATGTGCCACCAGATAGGAGTGGTGTGTTAAGTAGTTCTATTCTTATCAGTTTAATCCCTGTTACGTCCCCTATCAGGGGACGTGTATATGGCATCGATTTTAGGAACCGGGAGATGGAAAAAGATGCTTGGTCGGACCTCCTACTTCAAATTTGGGGCACTGCGCATGTAATCTAATGTGCCACCAGATAGGAGTGGTGTGTTAAGTAGTACTATTCCTATCAGTTTAATCCCTGTTATGTGCCTTTTTTTTTGTTTGGTTTTTGAAGCCACAGTGCAGCACCAGAGGCCAGAAAAATTTGGCATGTACACATGCCTGAAAAATTAGGTATTGTTGCAGCCGCTGCTGTAGCAGCGGCCAGAAAAATTGATATTTGTTTCTCAGGCAGAAAGTGCCCTAAAACATTGCGGCTTGAACCCTAGTTGGTGGCGGATAAGTCACGCAAGTCATCCGGCATTCAGAGATAAAATACAGCAGCGTGTGGACCATTTTTAGCCCAAGGCAGCTCATCTCATCAGGCCTTTTTTAGTCGAATGTATCGCCCACTGTCAGTCCCTTCGGGATCCATCCCTCATTCATCTTAATAAAGGTGAGGTAATCTAGACTTTTTTAACCTAGGTGACTTCTCTTCTCAGTGACAATACCTCCTGCTGCACTGAAGGTCCTTTCTGACAGGACACTTGAAGCGAGGCAGGCCAGAAGTTCTATCGCAAATTGGGATAGCTCAGGCCACAGGTCAAGCCTGCACACCCAGTAGTCAAGGGGTTCATCGCTCCTCAGAGTGTCGATATCTGCAGTTAAGGCGAGGTAGTCTGCTACCTGTCGGTTGAGTGGTTCTCTGAGGGTGGACCCCGAAGGGCTGTGGCGATGCGTAGAACTTAAAAAGCTCTGCATGTCCTCCATCAACAACAAGTCTGTAAAGTGTCCTGTCCTTGCTGGCGTGGTCGTGGGAGTCGGAGGATTACTTTCACCTCTTCCCCTGTTAGATTCCCGTTGTGCTGTGACATCACCCTTATACGCTGTGTAAAGCATACTTTTTAATTTCTTTTGGAACTGCTGCATCCTTTCCGACTTGCGGTAATTCGGTAACATTTCAGGCACTTTATGCTTATACCGGGGGTCTAGTAGCGTGGACACCCAGTACAGGTTGTTCTCCTTCAGCCTTTTTATACGAGGGTCCCTCAACAGGCACGACAGCATGAAAGACCCCATTTGCACAAGGTTGGATGCCGAGCTACTCTTGTCCCGTTCCTCATCCTCAGTGATCTCACTGAAGGTATGTTCTTCCCCCCCAGCCACGTACAACACCACGGGTACCAGATAGGTGACAACGAGCACCCTGGGATGCCTGTTTTGGTTGGTCTTCCTCCTCCTCCTCAACGCCACATTCCTCCTCTGACTCCTCTTCCTCACAATCCTCTTCCAGCGTTGCCGCAGGTCCAGCAAGCGATGCTGATAAGGCTGTTTCTGGTGGTGATGGTGACCACAACTCTTCCTTTTCCTCTTCACGCTCATCTATGGCCTGATCCAGCACTCTTCACAGGGCATGCTCCAGGAAGAAAACAAATGGTATGATGTCGCTGATGGTGCCTTCGGGGCAACTGACTAGGTTTGTCACCTCCTCAAAAGGACACATGAGCCTACAGGCATTGCGCATGAGCGTCCAGTAACGTGGCAAAAAAATTCCCAGCTCCGCAGAGGCTGTCCTAGCACCCCGGTCATACAAATAGTAGTTAACGGCTTTTTCTTGTTGGAGCAGGCGGTCGAACATTAGGAGTGTTGAATTCCAATGTGTCGGGCTGTCGCAAATCAAGCGCCTCACTGGCATGTTGTTTCGCCGCTGGATATCTGAAAAGTGCGCCATGGCCGTATAGGAACGCCTGAAATGGCCACACACCTTCCTGGCCTGCTTCAGGACGTCCTGTAAGCCTGGGTACTTATGCACAAAGCGTTGTACGATCAGATTACACACATGTGCCATGCACGGCACATGTGTCAACTTGCCCAAATTCAATGCCGCCACCAAATTTCTTCCGTTGTCACAAACCACTTTGCCGATCTCCAGTTGGTGCGGAGTCAGCCACTGATCCCCCTGTGCGTTCAGGGTGGACAGGAGTGCTGGTCCGGTGTGACTCTCTGCTTTCAGGCAAGACAACCCCAAGACGGGTGACACTGCCGTATCCGGGATGTGGAATAGTACCTGGGGAGCTGGGGGGGTGCCGTTGATGTGGAGCAAGACGCAGCAGCAGAAGAGGTCTCAGCCGAGGAGGTTATGGAAGCGGATGGAGTAGGAGGAGTAGAGGAGGTGGCAGCAGACCTGCCTGCAAGTCGTGGCGGTGTCACCAACTCCTATGCAGAGCCATGCATTCCATGCTTGGCAGCAGTCAGCAGGTTTACCCAATGCACAGTGTAGGTGATATACCTGCCCTGACCATGCTTTGCAGACCAGGTATCAGTGGTCAGATGGACCCTTGTCCCAACACTGTGTGCCAGACATGCCATTACTTCCTTTTGCACAATCGAGTACAGGTTAGGGATTGCCTTTTGTGCAAAGAAATTTTGGCCGGGTACCTTCCACTGTGGTGTCCCAATAGCTACAAATTTTTTTAACGCCTCAGACTCCACCAGCTTGTATGGTAAAAGCCTGCGGGCTAAGAGTTCAGGCAAGCCAGCTGTCAGATGCCGGGCAAGGGGGTGACTTTGTGACATTGGCTTCTTACGCTCAAACATGTCCTTGACAGATACCTGACTGTGGGCAGATGAGCAGGAACTGCTCAAGGCGAGACACGGAGTGGCGGATGGTTAAGAGGGGGCAAGGAGGACAGCAGTGGTTGACGTGGCTGAAGATGCTTGACCAGGAGGAGGATGGCGGCTTTGAGTTTGTGTGCTGCTTGTACTCATGTGTTGATCCCATAGGCGTTTGTGATGTGCGATCATGTGCCTTCGCAAAGCAGTTGTACCTAGGTGGGTGTTGGACTTCCCACAACTCAGTTTCTTTTGGCACAGGTTGCAAATGGCATCGCTGATGTCAGAGGCAGACACACAAAAAAAAATGCCACACTGCTGAGCTCTGCAATGACGGCATTCTGTATTCATTGGCGTGCTGTCTGGCTGACCCCGGGTGCCGATGCATGCTGTCTTACTGTGCCACTAGCTCCTTGCGATGACCTCCCCCTGCTTCCAACTCGTCTCCTCCTCCTCTCTGTCTCCCCATCTGAACTTTCCCCCTCTTCTTCTTCTCTTCTAGCGGGCACTCACGTGACATCCACGGACGCATCGTCATCATCAACCGCTTCACTTGTATCTGACAACTCAGCAAAGGAATCAGCAGCGGGTACAACATCATCATCATCACACCGTACGTCCATGTGTGTAATGCTGCCTGACTGAGACATATCCCTGTTATCTACATCCCCTGGCAATAATGGTTGCGCATCACTATCATTCATTTCTTCCAACTGATGTGTAAATAACTCCTCTGACAGATCAAGTGAAGCGGCTGTGGTGCTAGTGTTGGTGGTGGCGGCAGGCGGGCGAGTGGTAACTTGAGAGATGCCCGAATATAAGCTGGAGGAGGATGGTGCGTCAAGGTTCCGAGCGGAAGCTGTAGAAGATTGGGTGTCCTGTGTTAGCCAGTCAACTATGTCCTCAGAACTGTTCGAGTTCGGGGTACGTGGCCTCTGAACACTGGGCATTATTCTAGGGCCAAAGGGAATCACAGCACCATGACCACGACGGCCCCTGCGTGGTGGCCAGCCTCTGCCTGTCATTTTTTTTTTTCGATTAGTGGTACTATGCGTGCAAGCTACTGTGACAACAGATATGAGTGGCACTGTGCACTGGCAGAAGTTGGCAGAGTAGACACTGTAGGCCTTGCACTGGGGTGACACTGCCCTGGCATGCAGGCACTGAAACGCACACGTGTGAAGGAAACTGACTGCTATTATTTCACAGTCAAAAAAGTGTTGTTTTTTTTAAATGTTCACTACTGTTACACCAGATATGAGTTGCACTGGGGTGACACTGTGTCCTAGCAGGCAGACACTGAAACGCACACGTGTGAAGGAAACTGACTGCTATTATTTCACAGTCAAAAAAGTGTTGTTTTTTTTAAATGTACACTACTGTTACACCAGATATGAGTTGCAATGGGGTGACACTGTGCCCTGGCAGGCAGGCACTGAAACACACACGTGTGAAGGAAACTGACTGCTATTATTTCACAGTCAAAAAAGTGTTTTTTTTTTTAAATGTACACTACTGTTACACCAGATATGAGTTGAACTGGGGTGACACTGTGCCCTGGCTGGCACTGAAACGCACACGTGTGAAGGAAACTGACTGCTATTATTTCACAATCAAAAAAGTGTTTTTTTTTTTAAATGTACACTACTGTTACACCAGATATGAGTTGCACTGGGGTGACACTGTGCCCTGGCTGGCACTGAAACGCACACGTGTGAAGGAAACTGACTGCTATTATTTCACAATCAAAAAAGTGTTGTTTTTTTTAAATGTACACTACTGTTACACCAGATATGAGTTGCACTGGGGTGACACTGTGCCCTGGCTGGCACTCAAACGCACACGTGTGAAGGAAACTGACTGCAATTATTTCACAGTCAAAAAAGTGTTGTTGTTTTTTAAATGTACACTACTGTTACACCAGATATGATTTGCACTGGGGTGACACTGTGCCCTGGCAGGCACTGAAACGCACACGTGTGAAGGAAACTGACTGCTATTATTTCACAGTCAAAAAAGTGTTTTTTTTTTTAAATGTACACTACTGTTACACCAGATATGAGTGGTGGCACTGGGCAAGTGGGCACAGTATACGCTGTGAGCCTGACACACACGCTGGCAGGCAGGCAACTGCAATTAGATTACACAGGGGTGCTGTCCTTACAGCAGAGATCAGATGAGTCCTTCAGGACTGTAGTGGACACTGAATACACTAGCCTAGCTATCGATTTCCCTATTAAATCAGCAGCAGCTACACTGTCCCTCCTCTCACTAAGAATGCAGCTTCCGAATGAATCTAAAATGGATGCTGTCCAGGAGATAGGAGGGTCTGGGAGGGAGGGTCTGCTGCTGATTGGCTGGAATGTGTCTGCTGACTGTGAGGTACAGGGTCAAAGTATTACTCAATGATGACGAATAGGGGCGGATCGAACATCGCATATGTTCGCCCGCCGCGGCGAATGCGAACAAGCTATGTGCGCCGGGAACTATTCGCCGGCGAACTATTCGCGACATCACTATACAGTACCACTATATACAGTACGGGGGGCTGGACCATGTCACAGACTACTGTGGTCACTCTATAGTACTGGGGCGGGTAGAGTCAGGCCAGCCATTTCACCGGCAGATTACAGACTGTGTCACTAACTCACTATATACAGTACTGGTGGGTTAAACAGTGTCACTATATACAATAATAGGGGGGCAGACCATATCACAGACTGTGGACACAGGGTATCTCCTTTTGCAGACATGTAATCTGATTCACATTTTTTCTGTGTTAAATGTTAAAAAAAAAATATATATATATATATATGTATTAAATTCACATTTTTTTTTGGGGGGGGGGGCTTCTTAGATTCTTGCACCTGGGCCCTGTGGTTTCTAGTTATGCCTCTGATGTTGTATAAAAGCATAATTTGTAAGTTTCATAGAGCTCGAGCAAACTCTTGCTGACTGTTCCCTTTGTGCAACCTTTTGACTAATTGGCAGCACCTTAAATCAGAATTCTCTATAGAAAATTATAGCAGCATGCATTTACACTTCTATTACATTTAACAAGGGCTTTTGTTAACTATACTTGATCACAAATCTGTGTCATATCTTATTGTTAAAAACCAGGGTAATATTTGCTCCCATGGGATATGCACTATCAATACAATTTGTCATGTGAAAATTGCCCTTTGTATTGTAAACTAATATAGGCACAGTGTGGGCGAGTATAATTATTATTATCAGTTATTTGTAGAGCGCAGATTCCGCAGCGCTAAGTAGAATTACTAAGCACTAGATGAAAGAAATGGAGGCACTTGTGAAAGCATTTCTTTACATATAAGGGCTTTCATTCAACAAACTGACTTCCATTAGAACTACTAAAGACGAATACTATACTGGGCTTTCAGGAATTCCTGGGATGTGTTTAAGGATATTCTGGGAGTTAATTCATTGACACACCGCAGAATGAATCGGCTCTTTTGTTTCATCTCTGTCCTGTCTACAGTTCTATATTTCTAACTCTCTATGCATTTTAACCTACAACCTGATTCATTGTTTATATTTTTACCTAAGCAATAGGTTTGGACACCTCCTGCTATATAGCCATAGCAACAGGCTTATAACTTACACCCTCAGTCTTGATTTGATAAGGCATTTAGTTTGGTAATATGTATTTAGATAAACATAACAACCTGCAACATTCTGCCCCTGTTTTCTACCCACTCTGTCCCAACAAAGACCACCATTCTAATCTGAACAAAACACAAAGCAAATTTAGCTTATGTCATAAATAATAAAGTGATATTAAACTAACAATATACATGTCAGAAACTTAACTGAAACAATCCTGAGATGGGATCCTTCCTCGGCAGCCGCGGGTTCTCTCCCTATACGCACAACCTATGGCCTAGATTTAGAGTTTGGCGGTAGCCGTCAAAACCAGCGTTAGAGGCTCCTAACGCTGGTTTTAGGCTACCGCCGGTATTTGGAATCAGTCAGGAAAGGGTCTAACGCTCACTTTCCAGCCGCGACTTTTCCATACCGCAGATCCCCTTACGTCAATTGCGTATCCTATCTTTTCAATGGGATCTTTCTAACTCCGGTATTTAGAGTCGTGTCTGAAGTGAGCGTTAGAAATCTAACGACAAAACTCCAGCCGCAGAAAAAAGTCAGTAGTTAAGAGCTTTCTGGGCTAACGCCGGTTTATAAAGCTCTTAACTACTGTGGTCTAAAGTACACTAACACCCATAAACTACCTATGTACCCCTAAACCGAGGCCCCCCCACATCGCCGCCACTTTCTAAAAATGTTTTAACCCCTAATCTTCCGCTCCGTACACTGCCGCCAACTACGTTATCCCTATGTACCCCTAATTTGCTGCCCCTAACACCGCCGACCCCTATATTATATTTATTAACCCCTAATCTGCCGCCCCTGCTATCTCTGACCCATGCATATTATTATTAACCCCTAATCTGCCGTCCGCACGCCGCCGCCAGCTACATTATAGCTATGTACCCCTAATCTGCTGCCCCTAACACCGCCGACCCCTATATTATATTTATTAACCCCTAATCTGCCCCCCTCAACGTCGCCTCCACCTGCCTACACTTATTAACCCCTAATCTGCCGAGCGGACCGCACCGCTACTATAATAAAGTTATTAACCCCTAATTCGCCTCACTCCTGCCTCAATAACCCTATAATAAATAGTATTAACTCCTAATCTGCCCTCCCTAACATCGCCGACACCTAACTTCAAGTATTAACCCCTAATCTGCCAATCGGAGCTCACCACTACTCTAATAAATTTTTTAACCTCTAAAGCTAATTTTAACCCTAACCCTAACACCCCCCTAAGTTAAATATAATTTTATTCTAACGAAATAAATTAACTCTTATTAAATAAATTATTCCTATTTAAATCTAAATACTTACCTGTAAAATAAACCCTAATATAGCTACAATATAAATTATAATTATATTATAGCTATTTTAGGATTTATATTTATTTTACAGGCAACTTTGTATTTATTTTAACCAGGTACAATAGCTATTAAATAGTTAAGAACTATTTAATAGCTAAAATAGTTAAAATAATTACAAAATTACCTGTAAAATAAATCCTAACCTAAGTTACAATTAAACCTAACACTACACTATCAATAAATTAATTAAATAAAATACCTACAATTATCTACAATTAAACCTAACACTACACTATCAATAAATTAATTAAATACAATATCTACAAATAACTACAATGAAATAAACTAAGTAAAGTACAAAAAATAAAAAAGAACTAAGTTACAAAAAATAAAAAAATATTTACAAACATTAGAAAAAAATTACAACAATTTTAAACTAATTACACCTACTCTAAGCCCCCTAATAAAATAACAAAGCC
This sequence comes from Bombina bombina, assembly GCF_027579735.1. Taxonomy (NCBI): domain Eukaryota; kingdom Metazoa; phylum Chordata; class Amphibia; order Anura; family Bombinatoridae; genus Bombina; species Bombina bombina. The sequence continues at coordinate 23,922,511 of NC_069499.1, read as the reverse complement.
CCCCAAAATAAAAAATGCCCTACCCTATTCTAAATTACAAATGTTCAAAGCTCTTTTACCTTACCAGCCCTGAACAGGGCCCTTTGCGGGGCATGCCCCAAAGAATTCAGCTCTTTTGCCTGTAAAAAAACCACATACAATACCCCCCCCCAACATTACAACCCACCACCCACATACCCCTAATCTAACCCAAACCCCCCTTAAATAAACCTAACACTAAGCCCCTGAAGATCTTCCTACCTTATCTTCACCATACCAGGTTCACCGATCGGTCCTCGGAAGTCTTGATCCATGCCCAAGCGGGGGGCTGAAGAGTGACGTCCATCCTCGGGCTGAAGTCTGGATCCAAGCGGCGGCTGAAGAAATCCATCATCAGCTGAAGTCGGAAGTCCATCATCGGGATGAAGTCTTCTATCAAGCCGCATCTTCAATCTTCTTTCTTCTGGAGCAGAGCGGAGCCATCTTCTTTCCAACCGACGCGGAACATCCTCTTCAACCGACACCTACTCGCCGAATGACGGTTCCTTTAAATGACGTCATCCAAGATGGCGTCCCTCGAATTCCGATTGGCTGATAGGATTCTATCAGCCAATCGGAATTAAGGTAGGAATATTCTGATTGGCTGATGGAATCAGCCAATCAGAATCAAGTTCAATCCGATTGGCTGATCCAATCAGCCAATCAGATTGAGCTCGCATTCTATTGGCTGTTAGGTTAGGATTTATTTTACAGGTAATTTTGTAATTATTTTAACTATTTTAGCTATTAAATAGTTCTTAACTATTTAATAGCTATTGTACCTGGATAAAATAAATACAAAGTTACCTATATATTAATCCTAAAATAGCTATAATATAATTATAATTTATATTGTAACTATATTAGGATTTATTTTACAGGTAAGTATTTAGCTTTAAATAGGAATAATTTATTTAATAAGAGTTAATTAATTTCGTTAGATTTAAATTATATTTAAGTTAGGGGGGTGTTAGTGTTAGGGTTAGACTTAGCTTTAGGGGTTAATCCATTTATTAGAATAGCGGTGAGCTCCAGTCGGCAGATTAGGGGTTAATGTTTGAAGTTAGGTGTCGGCGATGTTAGGGAGGGCAGATTAGGGGTTAATACTATTTATTATAGGGTTAGTGAGGCGGATTAGGGGGTTAATAACTTTATTATAATAGCGGTGCGGTCCGCTCGGCAGATTAGGGGTTAATAAGTGTAGGCAGGTGGAGGCGACATTGTGGGGGGCAGATTAGGGGTTAATAAATATAATATAGGAGTCGGCGATGTTAGGGCAGCAGATTAGGGGTACATAGGGATAATGTAAGTAGCGGCGGTTTACGGAGCGGCAGATTAGGGGTTAATAATAATATGCAGGGGTCAGCGATAGCGGGGGTGGCAGATTAGGGGTTAATAAGTGTAAGGTTAGGGGTGTTTAGACTCGGGGTACATGTTAGAGTGTTAGGTGCAGACGTAGGAAGTGTTTCCCCATAGCAAACAATGGGGCTGCGTTAGGATCTGAACGCAGCTTTTTTGCAGGTGTTAGGTTTATTTTCAGCTCAAACAGCCCCATTGTTTTCTATCGGGGAATCGTGCACGAGCACGTTTTTGAGGCTGGCCGCGTCCGTAAGCAACTCTGGTATCCAGAGTTGCAGTCGTGTTAAATATGCTCTACGCTCCTTTTTTGGAGCCTAACGCAGCCATTCTGTGGACTCTCAATACCAGAGTTATTTTAAAGGTGCGGCCAGAAAAAAGCCAGCGTTAGCTACGCGGGTCGTTACCGACAAAACTCTAAATCTAGCCGTATGTGTTTAAACTTATATTTGCCAGGATTCAGGATAATCAGTATTCCTTCATTCAGACTGTCAGTTTCATTTTTTTGGGATAATGCATATGAATAAATAATTTTTCTTATCTTAAAATTATTTTCAATTGACTTTTTTCCCTGCGGGCTATTAGGCTCACGGGGGCTGAAATGCTTCAATTTATTGCGTCATTTCCGACACCTTAATTGACGCCGGAAGTTTATTCGTAGTTGCGTCGTTTTTTACGTTGATGTATTTAGACGTTCTTTTGTGCCAAAAAATGTGGGCGTCATTTTTTTTGCCGTCAGAGGATGTGACGTCATTCTTGGCACTAAAAATATGTGCGTTGTTTTTTTCGCCGTCAGAGGATGTGGCGTCATTCTTGGCGCCAAAAAATATGGGCGTTGTACTTGGCGCCAAAAAATGTGGGCGTCATTCTTGTCTCCAAAACCAGCTCTTAAGTCCACATAAAGGTGCGGCCCTCATTCCAGCACAGCTGGTAGGGGGCAGGTTACGATTTTTCAAAGATATTTGGATCAATTCGATTCACAGTCTTTGGATTAAGAACATTGTTTCACAAGGGTACAGAATAGGTTTCAAGGTAAGACCACCTGTGAGAAGATTTTTTCTCTCTCGCATTCTAGTAAGCCCAGTGAAGGCTCAGGCATTTCTGAAATGTGTTTCAGACCTAGAGTTGGCTGGGGTAATTGTGCCAGTTCCAGTTCTGGAACAGGGTCTGGGGTTTTATTCAAATCTATTCATTGTACCAAAGAAGGAGAATTCCTTCAGACCAGTTCTGGATCTAAAAATATTGAATCGTTATGTAAGGATACCAACATTCAAAATGGTGACTATAAGGACTATTCTGCCTTTTGTTCAGCAAGGGCATTATATGTCTACAATAGACTTACAGGATGCATATCTTCATATTCCAATTCATCCAGATCACTATCAGTTCCTGAGATTCTCTTTTCTAGACAAGCATTACCAGTTTGTTGCTCTTCCATTTGGCCTAGCAACAGCTCCAAGGATTTTTTCAAAAGTTCTCGGTGCCCTTCTCTCTGTGATCAGGGAACAGGGTATTGCAGTATTTCCTTATTTGGACGATATCTTGGTACTTGCTCAGTCTTTACATTCTGCAGAATCTCATACAAATCAACTTGTGTTGTTTCTTCAAAGACATGGTTGGAGGATCAATTTACCAAAGAGTTCATTGATTCCTCAGACAATGGTAACCTTTTTGGGTTTTCAAATAGATTCAGTGTACATGACTCTGTCTCTAGCAGAAAAGAGACGTCTGAAGTTGGTTTCAGCTTGTCGAAACCTTCAGTCTCAATCATTCCCTTCAGTAGCTTTGTGCATGGAAATTCTAGGTCTCATGACTGCTGCATCGGACGCGATCCCCTTTGCTCGCTTTCACATGAGACCTCTTCAGCTTTGTATGCTGAACCAGTGGTGCAGGGATTATACAAAGATATCACAATTAATATCCTTAAATCCCAATGTTCAATCTTCTCTGACTTGGTGGTTGAATCATCATCGTCTAATTCAAGGGGCCTCTTTTGTTCGTCCAACTTGAACTGTAATCTCAACAGATGCAAGTCTTTCAGGTTGGGGAGCTGTATGGGGATCTCTGACAGCCCAGGGGGTTTGGGAATTTCAGGAGGCGAAATTATCAATCAACATTTTGGAACTCCGTGCGATTTTCAGAGCTCTTCAGTTCTGGCCTCTTCTGAAGAGAGAATCGTTTATTTGTTTTCAGACAGACAATGTCACAACCGTGGCATATGTCAATCATCAAGGGGGGACTCACAGTCCTCAGGCTATGAAAGAAGTATCTCGGATACTTGTATGGGCGGAATCCAGCTCCTGTCTAATCTCTGCGGTTCATATCCCAGGTGTAGACAATTGGGAAGCGGATTATCTCAGTTGCCAGACGTTACATCCGGGCGAATGGTCTCTTCACCCAGAGGTATTTCTTCAGCTCGTCAAATCTGGGGACTTCCAGAAATAGATCTGATGGCCTCTCATCTAAACAAGAAACTTCCCAGGTATCTGTCCAGATCCAGGGATCCTCAGGCGGAAGCAGTGGACGCGCTGTCGCTTCCTTGGAATTATCAACCTGCTTATATCTATCCGCCTCTAGTTCTTCTTCCAAAAGTGATTTCCAAAATTCTAATGGAACGTTCGTTTGTATTGCTGGTGGCTCCAGCATGGCCTCACAGGTTTTGGTATGCGGATCTCGTTCAGATGGCAAGTTGCCAACCTTGGACACTTCCGTTAAGGCCAGACCTTCTATCTCAAGGCCCATTTTTCCATCAGGATCTCAAATCATTAAATTTGAAGGTATGGAGATTGAACGCTTGATTCTTAGTCATAGAGGTTTCTCTGACTCAGTGATTAATACTATGATACAGGCTCGTAAATCTGTGTCTAGGAAGATTTATTATCGAGTCTGGAAGACTTACATTTCTTGGTGTTCTTCTCATAAATTCTCTTGGCATTCTTTTAGAATTCCAAGAATTTTACAGTTTCTTCAGGATGGTTTGGATAAGGGTTTGTCTGCAAGCTCTTTGAAAGGTCAAATCTCTGCTCTTTCTGTTCTTTTTCACAGAAAGATTGCTAATCATCCTGATATTCATTGTTTTGTTCAGGCTTTAGTTCGTATCAAGCTTGTCATTAAGTCAATCTCTACTCCTTGGAGTCTTAATTTGGTTCTGAGGGCTTTACAGGCTCCTCCGTTTGAACCTATGCATTCTCTGGATATTAAATTACTTTCTTGGAAAGTGTTTTTCCTTTTAGCCATCTCTTCTGCTAGAAGAGTTTCTGAATTATCTGCTTTCTTGTGAATCCCCTTTCCTGATATTTCATCAGGATAAGGCAGTGTTGCAGACTTCATTTAAATTTTTACCTAAGGTTGTGAATTCTAACAACATTAGTAGAGAGATTGTTGTCCCTTCGTTATGTCCTAATCCTAAGAATTCTCTGGAGAAATCTTTACATTCTTTAGATGTCGTTAGAGCTTTGAAATATTATGTTGAAGCTACTAAAGGTTTTAGAAAGACTTCTAGTCTATTTGTTATCTTTTCTGGCTCCAGAAAAGGTCAGAAGGCTTCTGCCATTTCTTTGGCATCTTGGTTAAAGTCTTTGACTCATCATGCTTATGTAGAGTCGGGTAAGTCCCCGCCTCAAAGGATTACAGCTCATTCTACTAGGTCAGTTTATACTTCCTGGGCTTTTAGGAATGAAGCTTCTGTTGATCAAATTTGCAAAGCAGCAACTTGGTCTTCTTTGCATACTTTTACTAAATTCTACCATTTTGATGTTTTCTCTTCTTCAGAAGCAGTTTTTGGTAGAAAAGTACTTCAGGCAGCTGTTTCAGTGTGATTCTGCTGCTTATTATTTCATTTTTTGATTTGGGTTGTGGATTATTTTTTCAGCGGAATTGGCTGTCTTTATTTTATCCCTCCCTCTCTAGTGACTCTTGCGTGGAAGTTCCACATCTTGGGTATCTGCTATCCCATACGTCACTAGCTCATGGACTCTTGCTAATTACATGAAAGAAAACATAATTTATGTAAGAACTTACCTGATAAATTCATTTCTTTCATATTAGCAAGAGTCCATGAGGCCCACCCTTTTTGTGGTGGTTATGATTTTTTTGTATAAAGCACAATTATTCCAATTCCTTATTTTTTGATGCTTTGCTCCTTTCTTATCACCCCACTTCTTGGCTATTCGTTAAACTGAATTGTGGGTGTGGTGAGGGGTGTATTTATAGGCATTTTGAGGTTTGGGAAACTTTGCCCCTCCTGGTAGGAATGTATATCCCATACGTCACTAGCTCATGGACTCTTGCTAATATGAAAGAAATGAATTTATCAGGTAAGTTCTTACATAAATTATGTTTTTAAGCAAAAGTGGCCTGACCTGCGCTGGTTCTTCTGGGGTCCACCACTAAGGAATGGTGCGAGTATTCCCACCCACTCAGCTGCTACCATCTTTCTCTTTCTGCTGTGCATTCAAAGGCCAGAAGGTGTTCGTCAACATCATCCGCTGCTGTCATCTTTTAAAGGTAGTGACTAGCCCTTATCACCTTGGAACTCTGACCACCAATTGTTCAGCCTTTCTGATATAGCTTGAATCTCCTGCTGCAGAGTCTGTGCTGCATTCTGTTGCTCTTCATGGGCCGTTCTGTTTGCACAGAAGTTACCTGTTGCACCAAAATCTCAGTGTCCTCTGGGATTTAGCCATAAGCATTGTCTGGCTAGGCCAAAAGCAACTGCTGCAGGGCTGCACTAATGTCATGTGATTTAGCCATAAGCATTGTCTGGCTAGGCCAAAAGCAACTGCTGCAGGGCTGCACTAATGTCATGTGATTTAGCCATAAGCATTGTCTGGCTAGGCCAAAAGCAACTGCTGCAGGGATGCACTAATGTCATGTGACTTAGCCATAAGCACTGTCTGGCTAGGCCAAAAGCAACTGCTGCAGGGCTGCACTAATGTCATGTGATTTAGCCATAAGCACTGTCTGGCTAGGCCAAAAGCAACTGCTGCAGGGCTGCACTAATGTCATGTGATTTAGCCATAAGCATTGTCTGGCTAGGCCAAAAGCAACTGCTGCAGGGCTGCACTAATGTCATGTGATTTAGCCATAAGCATTGTCTGGCTAGGCCAAAAGCAACTGCTGCAGGGCTGCACTAATGTCATGTGATTTAGCCATAAGCATTGTCTGGCTAGGCCAAAAGCAACTGCTGCAGGGCTGCACTAATGTCATGTGATTTAGCCATAAGCATTGTCTGGCTAGGCCAAAAGCAACTGCTGCAGGGCTGCACTAATGTCATGTGATTTAGCCATAAGCATTGTCTGGCTAGGCCAAAAGCTACTGCTGCAGGGCTGCACTAATGTCATGTGACTTAGCCATAAGCACTGTCTGGCTAGGCCAAAAGCAACTGCTGCAGGGCTGCACTAATGTCATGTGATTTAGCCATAAGCACTGTCTGCCTCTGTCAAAAGCAACTGCTGCAGGGCTGCACTAATGTCATGTGATTTAGCCATAAGCATTGTCTGGCTAGGCCAAAAGCAACTGCTGCAGGGCTGCACTAATGTCATGTGACTTAGCCATAAGCATTGTCTGGCTAGGCCAAAAGCAACTGCTGCAGGGCTGCACTAATGTCATGTGATTTAGCCATAAGCATTGTCTGGCTAGGCCAAAGCAACTGCTGCAGGGCTGCACTAATGTCATGTGATTTAGCCATAAGCATTGTCTAGCTAGGCCAAAAGCAACTGCTGCAGGGCTGCACTAATGTCATGTGACTTAGCCATAAGCATTGTCTGGCTAGGCCAAAAGCAACTGCTGCAGGGCTGCACTAATGTCATGTGATTTAGCCATAAGCATTGTCTGGCTAGGCCAAAAGCAACTGCTGCAGGGCTGCACTAATGTCATGTGATTTAGCCATAAGCATTGTCTGGCTAGGCCAAAAGCAACTGCTGCAGGGCTGCACTAATGTCATGTGATTTAGCCATAAGCATTGTCTGGCTAGGCCAAAAGCAACTGCTGCAGGGCTGCACTAATGTCATGTGATTTAGCCATAAGCATTGTCTAGCTAGGCCAAAAGCAACTGCTGCAGGGCTGCACTAATGTCATGTGATTTAGCCATAAGCATTGTCTGGCTAGGCCAAAAGCAACTGCTGCAGGGCTGCACTAATGTCATGTGATTTAGCCAAAAGCATTGTCTGGCTAGGCCAAAAGCAACTGCTGCAGGGCTGCACTAATGTCATGTGATTTAGCCATAAGCATTGTCTGGCTAGGCCAAAAGCAACTGCTGCAGGGCTGCACTAATGTCATGTGATTTAGCCATAAGCATTGTCTGGCTAGGCCAAAAGCAACTGCTGCAGTGCTGCACTAATGTCATGTGACTTAGCCATAAGCATTGTCTGGCTAGGCCAAAAGCAACTGCTGCAGGGCTGCACTAATGTTATGTGATTTAGCCATAAGCATTGTCTGGCTAGGCCAAAAGCTACTGCTGCAGGGCTGCACTAATGTCATGGGATTTAGCCATAAGCATTGTCTGGCTAGGCCAAAAGCAACTGCTGCAGGGCTGCACTAATGTCATGTGACTTAGCCATAAGCATTGTCTGGCTAGGCCAAAAGCAACTGCTGCAGGGCTGCACTAATGTCATGTGATTTAGCCATAAACACTGTCTGGCTAGGCCAAAAGCAACTGCTGCAGGGCTGCACTAATGTCATGGGATTTAGCCATAAGCATTGTCTGGCTAGGCCAAAAGCTACTGCTGCAGGGCTGCACTAATGTCATGTGACTTAGCCATAAGCATTGTCTGGCTAGGCCAAAAGCTGCTGCTGCAGGGCTGCACTAATGTCATGGGATTTAGCCATAAGCATTGTCTGGCTAGGCCAAAAGCAACTGCTGCAGGGCTGCACTAATGTCATGTGACTTAGCCATAAGCACTGTCTGGCTAGGCCAAAAGCAACTGCTGCAGGGCTGCACTAATGTCATGTGATTTAGCCATAAGCATTGTCTGGCTAGGCCAAAAGCAGCTGCTGCAGGGCTGCACTAATGTCATGTGATTTAGCCATAAGCATTGTCTGGCTAGGCCAAAAGCAACTGCTGCAGGGCTGCACTAATGTCATGGGATTTAGCCATAAGCATTGTCTGGCTAGGCCAAAAGCTACTGCTGCAGGGCTGCACTAATGTCATGTGACTTAGCCATAAGCATTGTCTGGCTAGGCCAAAAGCTACTGCTGCAGGGCTGCACTAATGTCATGGGATTTAGCCATAAGCATTGTCTGGCTAGGCCAAAAGCTACTGCTGCAGGGCTGCACTAATGTCATGTGACTTAGCCATAAGCATTGTCTGGCTAGGCCAAAAGCTACTGCTGCAGGGCTGCACTAATGTCATGGGATTTAGCCATAAGCATTGTCTGGCTAGGCCAAAAGCTACTGCTGCAGGGCTGCACTAATGTCATGGGATTTAGCCATAAGCATTGTCTGGCTAGGCCAAAAGCAACTGCTGCAGGGCTGCACTAATGTCATGGGATTTAGCCATAAGCATTGTCTGGCTAGGCCAAAAGCAACTGCTGCAGGGCTGCACTAATGTCATGTGACTTAGCCATAAGCATTGCCTACCTCTGCCAAAAGCAACTGCTTCAGGGCTGCACTATTTCCAGTAGCGGGGCAATGTGAAGAAGAAGGCAGGGGAGACTGGATACTGTACTCACTTTTGTGGGATTTAGCTTTGGTCCTTGATCTGCATGAAACAATTCACTCATGAATGTCAGTACCCATACAGTGTCACACCATAAATCAGAGTACCTATATTGTGCCAAATTATATGTCCCAGTATTTATAACCTATCATAAAACATATCTCAGTACCTATATTGTGCCAAATTATATGTCCCAGTATTTATAACCTATCATAAAACATATCTCAGTACCTATATTGTGCCAAATTATATGTCCCAGTATTTATAACCTATCATAAAACATATCTCAGTACCTATATTGTGCCAAATTATATGTCCCAGTATTTATAACCTATCATAAAACATATCTCAGTACCTATATTGTGCCAAATTATATGTCCCAGTATTTATAACCTATCATAAAACATATCTCAGTACCTATATTGTGCCAAATTATATGTCCCAGTATTTATAACCTATCATAAAACTTATCTCAGTACCTATATTGTGCCAAATTATATGTCCCAGTATTTATAACCTATCATAAAACTTCTCAGTACCTATATTGTGCCAAATTATATGTCCCAGTTACCCAGTATCTATAACCTATCATAAAACCTATCTCAGTACCTATATTGTACCAGATTATATGTCCCAGTATCTATAACCTATCATAAAACCTATCTCAGTACCTATATTGTACCAGATTATATGTCCCAGTATCTATAACCTATCATAAAACATATCTCAGTACCTATATTGTACCAGATTATATGTCCCAGTATCTATAACCTATCATAAAACATATCTCAGTACCTATATTGTACCAGATTATATGTCCCAGTATCTATAACCTATCATAAAACATATCTCAGTACCTATATTGTGCCAAATTATTTGTCCCAGTTACCCAGTATCTATAACCTATCATAAAACATATCTCAGTACCTATATTGTGCCAAATTATATGTCCCAGTATTTATAACCTATCATAAAACATATCTCAGTACCTATATTGTGCCAAATTATATGTCCCAGTTACCCAGTATCTATAACCTATCATAAAACCTATCTCAGTACCTATATTGTACCAGATTATATGTCCCAGTATCTATAACCTATCATAAAACATATCTCAGTACCTATATTGTGCCAAATTATATGTCCCAGGATCTATAACCTATCATAAAACATATCTCAGTAACTATATTGTGCCAGATTATATGTCCCAGTATTTATAACCTATCATAAAACATATCTCAGTACCTATATTGTGCTAAATTATATGTCCCAGTTACCCAGTATCTATAACCTATCATAAAACCTATCTCAGTACCTATATTGTACCAGATTATATGTCCCAGTATCTATAACCTTTAATAAAACCTATCTCAGTACCTAAATTGTGCCTAATTATATGTCCCAGTATCTATAACCTATCATAAAACATATCTCAGTAACTATATTGTGCCAGATTATACGTCCCAGTATCTATAACCTATCATAAAACATATCTCGGTACCTAAATTGTGCCTAATTATATGTCCCAGTATCTATAACCTTTAATTAAACCTATCTCAGTACCTATATTGTGCCAGATTATATGTCCCAGTATCTGTAACCTTTAATAAAACCTATCTCAGTACCTATATTGTGCCAGATTATATGCCCCAGTATCTGTCACCTTTAATAAAACCTATTTCAGTACCTATATTGTGCCAGATTACATGTCCCAGTATCTGTAACCTATAATAAAACATATCTCGGTATCTATATTGTGCCAGATTATATGTCCCAGTATCTGTAACCTATAATAAAACATATCTCAGTACCTATATTGTGTCACTTGACATATCCACATAAGCACATGCCCTTCTATAATGCCAGTAACTATACAAATTATACTGAATAACTAAACTCCCAGTAAATAGACTTTCACACGTAATATATTCCATGGCTAAGGATGTATTGAGGACTAGACCTACTGATTATAAACAATTCTAGTGCTTTAAACATCCCCCTTCCTCTTGGTCCTCTACATTTTATTCTCCTAATTTTTCTCCTTCCCCTTCCGTTTCTACTTCCTTGGTGACGCCGTGGACAGGAGAGATGATACTTTAAGGAGCCAGATGAGCAGAATACTGAGACTGGGACAAGAGGGACTGTAGTCTCAGGCCAGCTCGCATCTTAAAGGGATATGAAACCCAACATTTTTATTTCATGATCCAAAATGTTCTAATTTACTTCTATTATCAATTTTTCTTTTTTCTCTTTTGTTGAAAAGACGTATTCTTAGCAGCCGGACCATTTCTAGAGCACTATCTGGCAGCAGTTTTACAAGAATGTTATCCATGTGCAAGAGCACTAGATGGGCACTAATACTTCCCATGTAGTGCCCCAGATGCCTACCTAGGTAAATTTTCAATGCAGAATATTTGATAATAGAAATAAATCAGAAACTTTTTTTTAAATGGTCTGTTCTGTCTGAATCACAAACATTTTCGTGTCTCATATCCCTTTAATTGGCTTACTTCATCTAGACCTAAGCTAGAGAGGTAGAATTATTTGCAAAGAACTGATTCACAATTACATTTCTTAGTCCCAAGTTGCTATGGAGCTGACGCCTGTAGCTCTCACAATAAAATGTAAACGCTTCTGATGTATTAATAGGTATTAACCCCTTGGCTGCCAGAGAGGACCACTGTAAAGAAGTGCAGTGCACTCTAGTGATGTACTAAAATAAGCATTGTATTAACCCCTTGGCTGCCAGAGAGGACCACTGTAAAGAAGTGCAGTGCGCTCTAGTGATGTACTAAAATAAGCATTGTATTAACCCCTTGGCTGCCAGAGAGGACCACTGTAAAGAAGTGCAGTGCGCTCTAGTGATGTACTAAAATAAGCATTTTATTTAACCCCTTGGCTGCCAGAGAGGACCACTGTAAAGAAGTGCAGTGCACTCTAGTGATGTACTAAAATAAGCATTTTATTTAACCCCTTGGCTGCCAGAGAGGACCACTGTAAAGAAGTGCAGTGCGCTCTAGTGATCTACTAAAATAAGCATTGTATTAACCCCTTGGCTGACAGAGAGGACCACTGTAAAGAAGTGCAGTGCGCTCTAGTGATGTACTAAAATAAGCATTGTATTAACCCCTTGGCTGACAGAGAGGACCACTGTAAAGAAGTGCAGTGCGCTCTAGTGATGTACTAAACTAAGCATTTTATTTAACCCCTTGGCTGACAGAGAGGACCACTGTAAAGAAGTGCAGTGTGCTCTAGTGATGTACTAAAATAAGCATTTTATTTAACCCCTTGGCTGCCAGAGAGGACCACTGTAAAGAAGTGCAGTGCGCTCTAGTGATGTACTAAAATAAGCATTTTATTTAACCCCTTGGCTGCCAGAGAGGACCACTGTAAAGAAGTGCAGTGCGCTCTAGTGATGTACTAAAATAAGCATTTTATTTAACCCCTTGGCTGCCAGAGAGGACCACTGTAAAGAAGTGCAGTGCGCTCTAGTCATGTACTAAAATAAGCATTGTATTAACCCCTTGGCTGACAGAGAGGACCACTGTAAAGAAGTGCAGTGTGCTCTAGTGATGTACTAAAATAAGCATTTTATTTAACCCCTTGGCTGACAGAGAGGACCACTGTAAAGAAGTGCAGTGCACTCTAGTGATGTACTAAAATAAGCATTTTGGTCTGCCATCTTATTTAACCCCTTGGCTGACAGAGAGGGATACTTTGCATTGTCTCTGGCAGCCAGACTTTAAACCTGTGTACAACACATAAGCCTAAATTGTATTGCTTCTACAGTATAACTATAATATATAGATAACTAAAGTCAGTTCCACATCAGCCATGCACTAGTGAGCCAATGAATAGAGACAAATGTATGTAACCACCAATCACCAACTAGCTCCCAGTAGTGTATTGCTGCTGAGGATATGTACATATTCTTTTCAACAGAGGCACCCAAGAGAACAAAGTATTTGATAATAAAAGTGAATTTAAAAAGTACAGGCCCTATCTGAATCTTGAAAGTTTAGTTTTAACTTCCCTATCCCTTTAAGCAATCACTGGGGCTAAATTATACTTCTAGTATTTGACATGCTTGTTTTGGAGTGGATTTGGAGTGGGCGGAGCTATGCAAATAATACAAGGGACGTGGCTGTGCTGCAAGGTGTTGGTAACTAGTGGCTGAGTAACAATCTAAAAGTCAGGCTTCCTTTAAACTCTAGGAGCTACAACCATGTACCACACTTGTGATTAACAAGCTCCTAATCAAAACCTAACCTTCATAGCTATTGGCAAACTGGCCTACTCTTCTCTCCAAATACTCCACCGCAAGGACCCAGTACATCATTTACACACAATATTTCCCTGGGGCTTTTAACAGAAAAGGGGGATGAAACCGTTATAAGGCTTGGTTTTATATACCTTCCATTTATTACCAGGCCCTGCTGTCTGTCATAATACAATATATATATATACTGTTGAAATAATGCTATATTTTAGATGAAACAAATTAATATGATAAACGCTCTATAATTTGCACTGAGATACAGTAAGGTTTTGAATCAAATACCATGGTTCCAGATTAAGAAATTAAAATTACAATCCTTCCTTGTTCCAAAACCAGTTATGGATGATTTGTACAGATTTAGATCTTTGAGATATAAACAAATTTGTCAAAGTCAAAAGATTCAAACCTAATTCAAGATGATCATTATTGAAACATATTGCAATGCTCGTGGGATATTTTCCTATCAGACCAAGCTTGGCCAGTAGTCTTCTTTTCCCATTGTCAAGTGGAAGGATAAGGAAATATCCCAGAACAAAGTGAGTTTATGAAATGAGGTAAGCAGTACTCCTGGTAGACAGGGTAGTTCTTCAAGGTAATAAGATGAAGGCAGAGAATGGTCAGAGACAGGCAGATTCCAGAAACAGGAAGGTAATCCAGCAGTATAACAGTTCAGGCGTAAACCAATAGAATGGTCAGGAACAGGCAGAGGTCAGCAACAAAAGGTAATACAGCAGTTTAGCAGTTCAGGGATAAACCAGTAGAATGGTCAGGAACAGGCAGAGGTCAGCAACAAAAGGGTAATCCAGCAGTTTAGCAGTTCAGGGGTAAACCAGTAGAATGGTCAGACAGGAAGAGTTTGATAATGATAAGGCAATCCAAGGGTTAAACAGGCAGAGTGATCAGACAGGCAAAGTTCAGCAATTATATAAAAAGAAATTCCTGAGGAGGAAAAACCTAAGAGGATGCGCTTGAAACACAGGTTATCAAAGTAGGCCCTATCACTTTATGATTGGGTTTGTACCCGTATGCATTAATAAATATAAACAGCACAGTGTTTGGTATGTGTGAAAAAATTAATAATAATGACGATAATAAATTGTGAATAAAACAAGTGCTCAGGACAATTTGTGTATAATATTAGTGATACATTGAAATAATCAGATAATCACAGATAAACAATGATATTTGTGGCGATGAGTAAAATATATAAAAAGTACTTATCAATGTCCCAAAAAATGCTGTGATGTAAAAAATAAGTGTCCAATCCTAATATGTGAACGGTGATGTGTTCAGGTGTTTGACGTGCTCCTCTTGTGTCCCACGGTGCGATGGGTCAGGGTGTCTAGAATGGAAGATAAACAAGGAGCGCCAACATAGTGTGAATCGTTAAAACAACAAATATAAAAGTGATGTGCAAAAAACTACTGACAAGGAAAGTGGCACCTTAAATGAATAAGGTGCGATAAAGCAGGCTGACATTCACCCAGAGGACCTGTGGAATCCAGATAGGCGTCTAGAAAGTAGCACCCACGTTTTTTAGGGCCAATGGCCGGACCAGGTGAGCTGCAAGCTGATAGGTGTTCTCCTGCTGCACTCACGCCGCCGAGACTTTTCTCCAAAACTGACAGTGTCAGTGTATGAAAGGTTCCGTGGTAAATGTCCTTTAAAAAAAAAAAAAAACCTCTTTTCTCTGTCTTCTATTTTGATAAGAAAGGTGCCATCTGCAGATAGTTAGTCTTGGGGTGATAACAAGAGGACAAAGAAACAGTGGTCCCAAGCAATCGCCAAAAGGTAGAAATAAATTGAGGGCCTCTGTCAGAGACGATATTCACGGGTATACCATGGATCCGTACCACGTGTAACAGAAAAAGTATGTACAATTCTTGGGCTGTAGGTAACTTAGGCAAAGGTACAAAATTAGCAAGTTTGGAGAATCGATCCACCACAAATCAGATGACTGTATGATGGTAAGAAGGAGGGAGATCTACAAAAAAATTCATGGCTGTAAGTGTCCATGGTTGTTACGGTATGGACAATGGTTGAAGTAGGCCATGAGGTAGGGAACGGGGGGTCTTGTTAACAGCACAAGTCTGACAAGCCTTGACATAATCCTGAGAGTCCTACTTCATGGTAGGCCACCACACGTGTTGAGAAAGGAGTTTAAAGGTTCTAATAAAACCTGGATGACCTGACAGCTTGCTATCATGAGCCCAGGATAGCACAGGAGAGCGAAGGTTTGGAGGAACATATAGGATTTCAGGAGCCGCAGGGGCTTCAGAAGGTTTTCTTGACTGGACACATTGCAGTCTTTGAAGAAGAGAGGTGTTAAGCTAAGCAACCACATAGGAAGGGGGTATGATGTGTTCGATAGGAGCTTCAGAAGAATCACTAGACTGAGGAAACGGAAGGGAAAGGGCATCAGCCTTATTATTCCTGGTCCCAGGAAGGTAAGAGACTACAAAGTTAAAACAGGAAAAAAATAAGGCCCACCGAGCCTGTCGAGGATTGAGTCCATGAGCAGTCTATAGGTACGTCAGATTCTTGTGGTCAGTGAGAATCTGAATGGGGTTGGGGTACCCTCCAGCTAATGACGCCATTCAGTCAGGGCCATCTTAATGGCTAAGAGATCATGATTACCCACATAGTCATTCCTTTCTGCTGGAGTGAATCGTTTGGAGAAAAAGGCTACAGGGTGCAATTTGGAGGTTAAAGGGTCCCTTTGGGTTAAGACAGCAGCTCCTATCTCGAAGGCATCCACCTCTAATGTGAACTACAGGTCAGGATCAGGATGGAGGAGCACAGGAGCAGAACAAAAGACCTTTTTCAAATGAGAGAAAGCATCTACAGCTACAGGAGGCAAATTCTTGCAGTCTCTGTTTCGTTTAGTCAGCTCAGTGAGTGGAGCAATGATTTGGGAGTAGTTTTTTATAAACTTGTGGTAATAGTTGGAGAACCCCAAGAATCTCTGTAGTTCTTTTAATGAGGTGGGTTGAGGCCATTACAGGACTGCAGTTATCTTTTTAGGATAACACCAAAAAATATTAAAAGTGAGCAGTGCGCCAACAGATACAGTGCTAAAGTGTTACTATACCATGTAAAATATATATATATAAATAATACATATAAATTCAAATAAATATCACAATGAATGTCAATTGGTATTAATTGGTAATAAACAAAAATGTGAATGTTCAAATGACTTAGCTGATATTGCTACGTCAATGTTACTTGGTGAAACCTAAGGGGGTTCACATATGTCAGAGTACTCCCTCAGGCTCGGTCAAATGATGGCTCGCGACTTCTTCAATACTTTTGCTGGTGTCCCAAAAGAACAAAATCTGTAGAAATATAGAATGAGAAAGAAGGCGCCACCATAGTGTACGATCAATGGATACAGACAAGCTTCAGATGCGCATGAAAAACTGGTACTTACAAGCTCCCTGACACTTGAGAAGTGTCACAAACGCCTTCTGGAACTTTATGAGTCGCCCAGCTAACTCCCACTACCGTCCGTATTGACCCGTTCTTTGGGGTATTCAGATGAATGCCGGATAACTTGCTCTCCCGGTTACACTCGGCTTTAGCAAGCTTGAATCTTTTGTTGGAGGTAGCCTAACCCGGTAGGCTCCTATGCACAGTGAAAACCGTATGGCACCGTGAACAGCACACTCCAAAATATATAAAGCCAACTGCTAAAATTTAGTAAAATAAAGTTCGTGGATCCAACGTCTTATAAAACTTCACTTTATTTTATAACACAACGTTTCTCGGTCTTGAATGACCGTTTCATCAGGTGTATATTGACATTAGTAAAACCACGAACTTATATTGCTGATTTTTCAGCGTCTACTATTGCCCAATGCGCATGTGTGGAGGTGTGTCCGGACCTTGCGTGTCCCATTGGATAAACCAATATGGGTGTGTGAATGTTGTTGGCGTGTCACTGCTGTCGATAGTTATATGTCACGCCTCAAGTAAAACAAGACTTTTGTGTCCCACTTCTCCCATATCAGAGAATCGTGATTAATCTTAAGTCCAGACATACATTCACGCATGGATCGTATTTTATAAATTGCATATGTAACCTCCGCATGTGGGCTCGATATTGATTTGCGATTAAAAACACATAAAATACATGCTCAAATACATATTTCTGGAATGCTGCCTAAAACAATATGAATAATATTAGCTCCAATGTCTGGAAACTGATATTGTTATAGATATCTATAAATGATACCAAATACAAACCAAAATGTTGAATTTAAATATTGGATCAAATAAATAATAAAATATAAATGATAAAATATATTGTTGAACCAATATAATAAAAAATAATGATGACATTTAAAAATGTGTAACAATCAGTCGCATTTGCGTACCGATACAAAGCCTTGCTGGATTAGAGGTGCAAGTTTGAAGGGGGATATACTCCTCCTGTCAAATGTTCAAATGTACTGTTGGTATCTATAGAGGTACAGATGTCTAATGAAACCTCAATTCTATATCAAATATGTGCAAGCCCACCAAATTCCATTTGTGTGACTGATTGAATGGATATAAAAATATAAAAAATATATATATAATATAATATAAAAAAATATAAAAAAATAAAAATAAAAGATCATGTTACCACCTAGGGTTAAATGGCAATGTGTTCCTACTGAATAGTGATTTAAGTTACCTATAGCTTATTACATCTGTTTTACAGGTACTGTGATGTGCCACAAGGTGTACTAACAGAAAGGGCCCCACCCATATCATGTATATGGTAATCCATGGTTATGTAATATATGAATCCAACCTATTGGGTCATTGGTGCTATATATTATACTATATTATACTATACTGGGTTTCATAAACTCAGATATATACAAAAAGGACCAATGTTTGAGAAACTGTATGTTATTATTGATTTTCAATTGAATGCAGCCATATCGATATTTGCATTTAAGCCACCGGGAGACAGGGTCTTGAGTTTCCATATCCAAAAGGTCTCCCTCTGTCTCAAATGCAAAAATCTATTTCTACCCCACTTGGGGACAATAAGCTGTAAGGGAAAAATACTAAAGGTATTAGTATCTCCTCTGTGGCATTCTGCAGCATGCCTGGGGACACTATGATTTTTTATATTTTTATCTATATTTCTCTTATGTTCACCCCATCTTTTTTTGAGGGGTCTGGAGGTCCTTCCTACATACTGGACCCCACAAATGCATTCCAGCATATACACCACAAATGAGGAGTCACAGGTAAAATGGTTAGTAATGTGGAATTTTTCTTTGGTTACAAAAGATGTGTATTCAATTTATTTGTCATTTGTAAATGCACAAAGT
The DNA here is from genome assembly GCF_027579735.1 of Bombina bombina. Lineage (NCBI taxonomy): Eukaryota > Metazoa > Chordata > Amphibia > Anura > Bombinatoridae > Bombina > Bombina bombina. Next base: position 23,903,868 of record NC_069499.1, on the reverse strand, counting down.
CCACAATTAGGACGACTACATTTAAAAAATCCTGGTTTACCTATCTGTTTACTTTTGGTTGCATTGCTGGTAATGTTATGTCTATTTTCCCTTGGGCAGTATTTCTTCATCACAATTTTGCTAGGTGCAAGTTTACTTTTCAGAGTTGGTGCTCTTCTAAAAGTACAATTGGGAGAAAATCCTATATTCTCTTTCAATAGGGGATCCCCTGTCAAAATATGCCAATATTTGCTAAGAATGTTTCTAATTTTGTGATGGTTATTGTTATATTGTGTAATGAAGCGTATTTCCTTAGATGGTCTTTTATCATTTATTATGACCCTGATGACCTTTGTGAAGATTTCTTTGAAAATTACATTCACTCTGATTTAATTTCCAAATCTAATTTTAATCCAATAAATAAGGGCACCAATATAGAACTTTTTCAGAATTTAGTCCTAGACGAGTTTGAAAAAATGCCCAGAGGAGAGGTAAAACATTCCAATTTAAATAGTTATGAAGCCAAAGCACTGTCAAGACTGGCATCTAATTAAAACCTTGCCATTAGGCAAGCGGACAAAGGGGGAGGAATTGTCCTGCAAAATATGGCTGACTATATAAAAGAAGCTGACAGGTTGCTCCTTGACACAGATTATTACAAATTACTTACATTTAACCCCACCAAGAAATATCTTGCCAATTTAATAAAATTAGTTGATACAGGGTGGTAGGAAGGGATCCTTACAAAAATAGAAAGAGATTATTTGATTCCATATACACCAAATTTAGCATATTACTATCATCTCCCCAAGATCCACAAAAATTTGGTGGATCCACCGGGGAGACCGATTATTTTGGGAATTGGTAATTTGACATGCTATCTATCTGAATATGTCGACCAATTCCTAAAGAAATCAGTAGTCATGTTACCATCTTATCTGAAAGATACCCCTGATCTTATATATAAAATATCCAACATTCATAAAATGGGGAGAGAATTGCTATGGTTGACATGTGACGTTTGAGCGTTATACTCAAATATAGTACACCACTTGGGTGTCAAGGCAAGTGAGCATTATCTCAGAAAAGATATCTATCTACCTGAGAAACAAAGAGAATTCTTGCTTAAATGTATTGATTTTGTTCTCAAGAACAATTACTTTGTATATCAAGAAAGATTCTTCTTGCAAACCAAAGGAACGGCCATGGGGACCAGATTCGCCCCGAGTTTTGCCAATTTATTCATGGGTATGTTTGAGGAAAATTATATATATCCATCAGAATTTGGGGCGAATCTGATCTTCTATGGTCGTTTTATAGATGATCTGTTGTTCATATGGGAGGGCACAGAAGCAGAGGCACAACGCTTTGTTAATAGCCTAAATGACAATGACATGGGCATTAGTTTCACCGCCAAAATGGACCCTGTGAGTATAGAATTTTTAGATCTAGTATTAGAATGGGATAAAGAGGGCAAAATAACAACTAAAACCTTCTTCAAGTCAGTTGATGCGAACAGTTATCTTAATTATAGGAGTAACCATCATATGCCCTGGAAGAAAAATATTCCCTATAATCAGTTTTGCAGGATACGAAGAAATTGTACCAATTTAGGTACATTTGAGAGTCAAGCCGAAATACTTAAAAACAGATTCTTGGATAAGAAGTATCCTAACACCTTAGTGGAAGAAAGCTATCTGAAAGCTAGACAGAAGTGCAGAGAAGATTTCTTTGTTAATTATACAAACAAAGAAATGACCCCACAGGATTTAAAAGCAGGGACCGAATTAGTGAAGAAAAACAAAAGACCATCTAAGGAAATACGCTTCATTACACAATATAACAATAACCATCACAAAATTAGAAACATTCTTAGCAAATATTGGCATATTTTGACAGGGGATCCCCTATTGAAAGAGAATATAGGATTTTCTCCCAATTGTACTTTTAGAAGAGCACCAACTCTGAAAAGTAAACTTGCACCTAGCAAAATTGTAATGAAGAAATACTGCCCAAGGGAAAATAGACATAACATTACCAGCAATGCAACCAAAAGTAAACAGATAGGTAAACCAGGATTTTTTAAATGTAGTCGTCCTAATTGTGGACTTTACATTGCATTTACAAATGACAAAAAAATTGAATACACATCTTTTGTAACCAAAGAAAAATTCCACATTACTAACCATTTTACCTGTGACTCCTCATTTGTGGTGTATATGCTGGAATGCATTTGTGGGGTCCAGTATGTAGGAAGGACCTCCAGACCCCTCAAAAAAAGATGGGGTGAACATAAGAGAAATATAGATAAAAATATAAAAAATCATAGTGTCCCCAGGCATGCTGCAGAATGCCACAGAGGAGATACCTTTAGTATTTTTCCCTTACAGCTTATTGTCCCCAAGTGGGGTAGAAATAGATTTTTGCATTTGAGACAGAGGGAGATCTTTTGGATATGGAAACTCAAGACCCTGTCTCCCGGTGGCTTAAATGCAAATATCGATATGGCTGCATTCAATTGAAAATCAATAATAACATACAGTTTCTCAAACATTGGTCCTTTTTGTATATATCTGAGTTTATGAAACCCAGTATAGTATAATATAGTATAATATATAGCACCAATGACCCAATAGGTTGGATTCATATATTACATAACCATGGATTACCATATACATGATATGGGTGGGGCCCTTTCTGTTAGTACACCTTGTGGCACATCACAGTACCTGTAAAACAGATGTAATAAGCTATAGGTAACTTAAATCACTATTCAGTAGGAACACATTGCCATTTAACCCTAGGTGGTAACATGATCTTTTATTTTTATTTTTTTATATTTTTTTATATTATATTATATATATATTTTATATATATATATATATATATATCTATATCATATATTTTATATATATATTTTTTATATTTTTATATCCATTCAATCAGTCTCACAAATGGAATTTGGTGGGCTTGCACATATTTGATATAGAATTGAGGTTTCATTAGACATCTGTACCTCTATAGATACCAACAGTACATTTGAGGATTTGACAGGAGGAGTATATCCCCCTTCAAACTTGCACCTCTAATGCAGCAAGGCTTTGTATCGGTACGCAAATGCGACTGATTGTTACACATTTTTAAATGTCATCATTATTGGTTCAACAATATATTTTATCATTTATATTTTATTATTTATTTGATCTTTTTAGGATACATGGCAAAACCTTCCTTCGAGATGACATAGCCAAGGAACTGGATCTAGACTTGATCAAACTCACATTTCTCCAGTTTGGTTACCAGAGAATTGTTTCTGAGGCGAAGAAGTACCTGTTTAACATGCTCATGATGCTCCTCAAGGGTGGAGGAGAATATAAGGATGTCATCCAGATAGACAATGACAGTGCGAATAAGGTGGTCATGGAAGACATCATGCTTGGAAGACAGCAGGGCCATTACACAGCCCAAAATCACATCACAAGGTATTTGTAATGCATTGATCTCATGTTGAAGACTTCCATTCATGTCTCGGGAAGATACGAATATGATTGTACGACCCACGTAGGTCCAGTTTTGTAAAGTAGTGAGCACATTGGAGTGATTCATATAGTTCAGTGTTTAAAGGATAATGATTTTTGATAGCGATGTTGTTTAGGGCTCTGTAGTCGATACAGTGTCTGAGACCACCATCCTTTTTACTGACAAAAAAAAGAAGCCAGCCATGGCAGTAGAAGAGGAAGTGTGAATAAAACTTTTAGCTAGGTTCTCTTGGATATATTCTTCCATGGCCTTGGTTTCAGCTTTGGAGAGTGGATAAGTCCTTCCTTTAGGAAGTGGAGCTTCAGGAAAAAGGTAAATTTTACAGTCAAAAAGGACGGTGATGTGGCAGCACATCAGCTGCATTCTTTTAAAAAAACATCTGTAAAGTCTGCATAAACTGAGGGAAGGCTTGAAGAGGTCTGAAGGCTGGCTATAGGGACGTGATGCAGTGGAGTAACCTTAGCCAGGCAGGAGTGGAAACAGAATTTACCACAGGAGGCCAACTGTCCCTCAGTCCAGTCAAACTGAGGATTGTGTATACTAAGCCATGGAAATCCGAGGATAACTGGTTGTGCAGGAGAATGAATGACATCGAACTGCAACTGTTCGGTATGTAGGACTCCCACATTCATTGTTAGGGGTTCTAATTCAAAATGGATTAAACCTGATCCAAGGGGAGGGCCAGAGTGGTTATTTTAAGACATTATTTTTTCTGAAGAAGAGGCAATCCTGCCTGAATCATGAAACAGTGATCTAGAAAATTTCCAGCTGCCCCTGAATCAATAAAGGCTTGAGCGTAGACAGAATTCTTAAGAAAGGTAAGGGTAACAGGTACCAGGATCCAAGAAAAGTGAGGGGATTTAGTAGTGACTATGCTTAGGGGTACCCCACTTGTATCCTCTAAGCGTTGGCTTTTCACGGCCGTATATCACAATTCTTGAGTTGATGTGAATTAGAACCACAATAGAAACAAATTCTCAATCTACTTCTCTGTCTCTCGGATTCAGTGGGCTTAAGGGAGGAGAGATCCATGGGTTCCTCTTCAGAGGTAACTGGAGGTGCTGAAGGGGTAGAAGATAGTCTAGAGAGTGGACGGGTAGGATGACGAGAGGGAAGAGTTCTCTCTCTCAGCTTGTCTCTCCTGAAAGCGAGAATCCAGACTGATAAAAAGTGTTTTTGAATTCATCCAGCGAAGATGGAACATCACGATAAGCAAGCTCATGCAGGCCTCTCCTGAAGGCCGCTTTGAGAGCACTGTCATCCCAACTGGTCTCAAGTGCCAAAGTGTGAAACTCGATAGCGTATTGTGCCACAGATCTATTGCTCTGGTGGAGATCCAAGAGAGAGTGCAGCAGAAGCGTGGCCGGAGGTTCCAAATACGGCAGATAATGCAGAAATGAAGGCATCTGCATTGTTCAGGAGCTGAGCGCTCTGTTTCAAAAGGGGAGAGACCCAGGCTAGGGCCTTGTCTTTCAATAAAGAAATTATAAAAGTGACCTTTGACTGATGAGACTGGGAGGTGTGAGGATCATTGCGGAAGTGCAGCCTGCACTGGTTAATAAAACCCCTACAGTCAGTAGTACCATCATACTTGACAGGCAGTGGTATCCGGGGTATACTTCCAGAAGCAGGGGAGGAAGTTGCAACACTAGCAGCAGGGACTGGCTGTGTAACAACAGGAGCAGCAATTTTCTATGCAACCAGTGAGAAGAGCATAGCGTTTATAGCCTCTAGTTTAGAATCCATATTCTGCAAGTGTATGGCATGGGTTCCCAGCTTCTGTCCCTGAAGAGAGACTGCTCTTGCTACCTCATTTTGGTCCATGGCCCAAGTATAATGTAATGCTTGTGGGATATTTCCCTATCAAACCAAGCTTGGCCAGTAGTCTTCTTATCCCGCTGTCAAGTGGAAGGATAAGGAAATATCTCAGAACAAAGTAAGTTTATGAAATGTGGTAAGCAGTACTCACGGTAGACAGGGTAGTCCTTCACGGTAATAAGATGAAGGCAGAGAATGGTCAGAGACAGGCAGAGTCCGGCAACAGGATGGTAATCCAACAGTATAAGTAGATCAGGGGTAAACCAATAGAATGGTCAGGAACAGGCAGAGGTCAGTAACAAAAGGTAATCAGCAGTTTAGCAGTTCAGGGATAAACCAGCAGAATGGTCAGGAATAGGCAGAGGTCAGCAACAAAAGGGTAATCCAGTAGGCAGAGTTTGGTAATGATAAGGCAATCCAGCAATACAAGGGTTAAACAGGCAGAGTGGTCAGACAGGCAGAGTTCAGCAATGGTAAGGCAATCCAGCAATACAAGGGTTAAACAGGCAGAGTGGTTAGACAGGCAGAGTTCAGCAATGGTAAGGCAATCCAGCAATACAAGGGTTAAACAGGCAGAGTGACCAGACAGGCAGAGTTCAATAACGATATGGCAATCCAACAATACAAAGTAATACAGCACCCAGGAGCACACACAGTAACACCTATACTTGGGCATAGATGAGAGCAACTGAGGTACATTTTAGGTGCAGGATTCGGGCCAAGAGAGCACAGGAAGATCCGACCAGCATCAGGATGACAGGGCGTGTGCGGTGATGACATCATCGCCGGCACCTGAAGCAACCGCCGCGTCCATGGCAATGGAAACCCGGAGAGCGGCGTGACACATATGTTGTTTTCATAGGGTTAAAGAATACATACACTTTTCTGTCAACCTTACTAAAGATGATTTGGAGATTCTGGTCACTGGTCAGTTGGATGAACAGTTATTTATCTTCAAGACAACTGATAGATTTTTTTTTGTAAGTAGAAGTTTAAAGAGAATATATGTTAGGATTTTAGTTAAAGAGATCTGTAGGGCGAAAATATATCTATATTATAATCGCGTTTGTAACATGTCCGTCGCCAGTTGCGCACACATCCTCAAAGGAATGTCGGCTGTGCGTGGCAGTCAAACAAATCTTGACTGCACGTGCAGCCAAAGAATCCACCTGGATGCAGCAAAGCTGCATCCCGGTTGATTGCAAAAATGGTACGGTTGTGAAGGAATCCATCGCAGGTGGTTTGTACACTCATTTTGATTGCATATGAGGTGTGTATTTGTTATGGTATTTTTGTATACATTCATAGGAGCTAAGATAGGATTTTCAGAGTACTGATGTGGTCTGGAACCATTAGGAGAGAGCATGTAATGAACAAGAATATTAATGATATATTTTTATGACGATGTAATTTGAGAACTATTCTATATTGTCATACTACATACTTTGTTGTATTATTAATATATTCTACAAATATATATATAAAATCTATTATTGTTGTATACATTCATTTACATGAGTAATTTATGTGAATATGCATATATATTTTGTAGGGATAATATTGTGGAATCTTGACATCACTAAAGTACTATCTTCTATGTATCATTGCTATTACTCCGCATTTTCTTTTATGAAATTTAAAGGCTCTATATAATTTTTGTACACTTTTTTTTATATTTTGTATACATTATGTATTTCATTCTTTCTTTCTTTGTATGTTAAGATATAAATTGGATTTTGTATGTGTTAGTCATATGCTTTTAATGTTCTTGTTATTGCTATTAACTTTAGAAGACACATTAAAAGGGTTAACCAGCTGTAGATTGTAAACCACTATATAAGAGGATATCTTGTGTGGCTTCAGCAGTCTATGAGTAAGCGCCACTAGGGGGCGTGAAACGTGTTAGGCCTTCTTGTCCATGGTTTGTACATTTTTTAAGTGTTGAAATAAACTTCTCTTTTTTATTCCACTGTTGTGTTGTGTTGTGTGTTCTGCTGGATTCCATTTTTCTTGATTGCTACTGAGCAGTTAATTCACTGCTTCCTAACCGGCAATGCACACTGCCTTTGTGGATACTTGGTGTTACCGTAGTCGCTGAGTTGCTGTGGCGTTTGACGTCACTGACCTGTGCCTGGGATCGCATACGGCCTGTGAATTTGGAGCGGCCGTCGTCTACTGTTTGGATTCTTTCACCACCCTGCCAATTTCAGAATCCACCTGGATGCAGCATAGGCAAACAAAGCCTTAAGAAACAAAAACAAAACACGCAACCTACCGCAAGAAATTTAAAAAAAACCTAACCGCCCGCACGAAGTATAACAAAAAAAACACTAACCTTCCGCTTCAAACACTGAAACCACCAACATCAAAAAAATAATAAAGTAATTAACCCCTAATCCGCAAATAACATAATTAAAATATTAACCCCTAAACCTCCAACCCCTACATTGCAATAAACCTAATTAACCTGTTAACCCCTTAACCAACAACCCCCCACATCGCAATAAACCTTCTTAACCTATTATCTTCTAAACTGACAACCCCCCCACAACGCAAATAACTAATTTAATTACTAAGCCCCCTACACTTGAAATAAAAAAACCTAACATTAAATTACAAAAAAACCTCTAAAATTAAAAAAAAAACCTCTAAAATTACAGAAAAAATAAACAAAATTATCAAAAATTAAAAAATTAAACCTAATCCCTATGAAAATACCCCCCCAAAAGAAACACCCCCTTATCTAAACTACCCTTAAAATGGCCTAAGTTAAACAGCTCTTTAACATTTAAAAAATACTAAGCCCCCTAACAGTAAAAAAACCCCACCCACCAAACCCTCCAAAATAAATAAAAAAACTACCACTAAAAAAAACTAAACTACCCATTGCCCCTAAAGGGACATTTGTATGGGCATTGCCCTTAAAAGGGCATTTAGCTCTTTTACTGCTCTTAAAAGGGCAATCATCTCTTTTCCAGCCCATTAAATCCCTAATCTTAAAAAAAATAAAAATAAAAAATCCTAAAACTAAGCCCCAAATAGGTACTCACCGTTCCTGAAGTCTGGCGGAAAACGTCTTCTTCCAGGCGGCTCCATTATCTTCTCTCTTCATCCGGAGCAAAGGTGGCGTGGAGCAGAGGTGCAAAGCTGGCTTCCCCGATGCGTGGATCCTCAGCGGTGGTGCTCAACACGGCGTGGAGGCTCCTCTTCATGCAATTGTCCATCGCACACTGAAGATTGAATGCAAGGTACCCCATATTTATTGGGGTACCTTGCATTCGTATTGGCTGAAATTTTGAAATCAGCCAATAAGATAAGAGCTACTGAAATCTTATTGGCTGATTTGAACAGCCAATCGAATTTCAGTAGCTCGCATCTTATTGGCTGATTTACAAAATTTCAGCCAATAAGAATGCAAGGTTCCCCAAATTGAATGCGGTACCTTGTATTCAATCTTCAGTGTACGACGGACATCGGATGAAGAGGAGCCTCCATGCCACTGTGGAATGGGACAGCCGCCATTGAGGACCGCCGCTGAGGATCCGCGCAATTGGGGAAGCCACCTCCGCTCTGCGCCACCTTAGTTCCGGATGAAGATAGAAGATGATGGAGCCACCTGGAAGAAGACCTTCTCCGCCGGACTTCAGGAACGGTGAGAACCTATTTGGGGCTTAGTTTTAGGCTTTTTTTTTTATTAGGGTTTTTTGGGCTGTAAAAGAGCTGATTGCACTTTTAAGGTCAATGCCCATACAAATGCCCCTTTAGGAGCAATGGGTAGTTTAGGATGTTTTTTAGTGTTTTTTTTATTTTGGGGGGTTTGGTGGGTGGGGGGTTTTACTGTTAGGGGGTAATTTGTTTAAGTAAAAGAGCTGCAATGCCCTACAAAGGCCCTTTTAAGGGCTATTGGTAGTTTAGTATTAGATTAGGGGGTGTTTTTATGTTTGGGGGGATTTTTTATAGGGGTATTAGTTTAGGTTCATTTTTTTTGTTTTGGATACCTTTGTTTTTGTAAATTTACATTTTTGATTTTGTGTAATTTTAGCTTTGGGGTTTTTATTTTTTTTAATTTTAAATAGACCTCCCTCTGGGGAGACTTATGGTCTAGTATAAAATAACAACAGCAAAAAAATTCTATGTAAAGAACATAGGAATGTCAGATATGCACAACACGCTTTGGGGCTCTCAATTTAGGTCTAATGAGGTGTCAGGTTAGCGCACATGCGCCTAGATTTAGAGTTTTGTCGGTAACGACCCGCGTAGCTAACGCTGGCTTTTTTTCTGGCCGCACCTTTTAAATACCTCTGGTATTGAGAGTTCACAGAATGGCTGCGTTAGGCTCCAAAAAGGGAGCGTACAGGCATATTTACCGCCACTGCAACTCTCGATACCAGAGTTGCTTACGGACGCGGCCAGCTTCAAAAACGTGCTCGTGCACGATTCCCCCATAGAAAACAATGGGGCTGTTTGAGCTGAAAAAAAACCTAACACCTGCAAAAAAGCCGCGTTCAGCTCCTAACGCAGCCCCATTGTTTTCTATGGGGAAACACTTCCTACGTCTGCACCTAACACTCTAACATGTACCCCGAGTCTAAACACCCCTAACCTTACACTTATTAACCCCTAATCTGCCGCCCCCGCTATCGCTGACCCCTGCATATTATTTTTAACCCCTAATCTGCTGCTCCGTACACCCCCGCCACCAACATTATCCCTATGTACCCCTAATCTGCTGCCCTAACATCGCCGACCCCTATATTATATTTATTAACCCCTAATCTGCCGCCCCCAATGTCGCCTCCACCTAACTACACTTATTAACCCCTAATCTACCGACCGGACCTGAGCGCTACTATAATAAATGTATTAACCCCTAATCCGCCTCACTCCCGCCTCAATAACCCTATAATAAATAGTATTAACCCCAAATCTGCCCTCCCTAACATTGCCGACACCTAACTTCAAGTATTAACCCCTAATCTGCCGACAGGAGCTCACCGCTACTCTAATAAATTTATTAACCCCTAAAGCTAAGTCTAACTGATCGGAACAGCCAATAGAATGCGAGCTCAATCTGATTGGCTGATCGGATCAGCCAATCGGATTGAACTTAATTCTGATTGGCTGATTCCATCAGCCAATCAGAATATTCCTACCTGAATTCCGATTGGCTGATAGAATCCTATAAGCCAATCGGAATTCTAGGGACGCCATCTTGGATGACGTCATTTAAAGGAACCGTCATTCGGCTAGTAGGCGTCGCTTGAAGAGGATGTTCCGCGTCGGCTTGGAAGAAGATGGCTCCGCTCCGCTCCAGAAGAAAGAAGATTGAAGATGCGGCTTGATAGAAGACTTCATCCCGATCATGGACTTCCGATTTCGGTCCGATGATGGATTTCTTCAGCCGCCGCTTGGATCCAGACTTCAGCCCGAGGATGGACGTCACTCTTCAGCCCCCCGCTTGGGCTTGGATCAACACTTCCGAGGACCGATCGGTGAACCTGGTATGGTGAAGATAAGGTAGGAAGATCTTCAGGGGCTTAGTGTTAGGTTTATTTAAGGGGGGGTTGGGTTAGATTAGGGGTATGTGGGTGGTGGGTTGTAATGTTGGGGGGGGGTATTGTATGTGTTTTTTTTACAGGCAAAAGAGCTGAATTCTTTGGGGCATGCCCCGCAAAGGGCCCTGTTCAGGGCTGGTAAGGTAAAAGAGCTTTGAACTTTTTTAATTTAGAATAGGGTAGGGCATTTTTTTATTTTGGGGGGCTTTGTTATTTTATTAGGGGGCTTAGAGTAGGTGTAATTAGTTTAAAATTGTTGTAATATTTTTCTAATGTTTGTAAATATTTTTTTATTTTTTGTAACTTAGTTCTTTTTTATTTTTTGTACTTTAGTTAGTTTATTTCATTGTATTTATTTGTAGATATTGTATTTAATTAATGTATTGATAGTGTAGTGTTAGGTTTAATTGTAGATAATTGTAGGTAGTTTATTTAATTTATTTATTGATAGTGTAGTGTTAGGTTTAATTGTAACTTAGGTTAGGATTTATTTTACAGGTAATTTTGTAATTATTTTAACTAGGTAACTATTAAATAGTTCTTAACTATTTAATAGCTATTGTACCTGGTTAAAATAATTACAAAGTTACCTGTAAAATAAATATTAATCCTAAAATAGCTATAATATAATTATAATTTATATTGTAGCTATATTAGGATTTATTTTACAGGTAAGTATTTAGCTTTAAATAGGAATAATTTATTTAATAAGAGTTAATTTATTTCGTTAGAATAAAATTATATTTAACTTAGGGGGGTGTTAGGGTTAGGGTTAAAATTAGCTTTAGGGGTTAAAAAATTTATTAGAGTAGCGGTGAGCTCCGATCGGCAGATTAGGGGTTAATACTTGAAGTTAGGTGTCAGCGATGTTAGGGATGGGCAGATTAGGGGTTAATACTATTTATTATAGGGTTATTGAGGCGGGAGTGAGGCGGATTAGGGGTTAATAACTTTATTATAGTAGCGGTGAGATCCGCTCGGCAGATTAGGGGTTAATAAGTGTAGGCAGGTGGAGGCGACGTTGAGGGGGGCAGATTAGGGGTTAATAAATATAATATAGGGGTCGGCGGTGTTAGGGGCAGCAGATTAGGGGTACATAGCTATAATGTAGCTGGCGGCGCTTTGCGGTCAGCAGATTAGGGGTTAATTATTGTAGGTAGCTGGCAGCGACGTTGTGGGGGGCAGGTTAGGGGTTAATAAATATAATATAGGGGTCGGCGGTGTTAGGGGCAGCAGATTAGGGGTACATAAGTATAACGTAGGTGGCGGTCGGCAGATTAGGGGTTAAAAAAATTTAATCGAGTGGCGGCGATGTGGGGGGACCTCGGTTTAGGGGTACATAGGTAGTTTATGGGTGTTAGTGTACTTTAGAGCACAGTAGTTAAGAGCTTTATAAACCGGCGTTAGCCCAGAAAGCTCTTAACTACTGACTTTTTTCTGCGGCTGGAGTTTTGTCGCTAGAATTCTAACGCTCACTTCAGACACGACTCTAAATACCGGAGTTAGAAATATCCCATTGAAAAGATAGGATACGCAATTGACGTAAGGGGATCTGCGGTATGGAAAAGTCGCGGCTGGAATGTGAGCGTTAGACCCTTTCCTGACTGACTCCAAATACCGGCGGTAGCCTAAAACCAGCGTTAGGAGCCTCTAACGCTGGTTTTGACGGCTACCGCCAAACTCTAAACTTAGGCCATGGAAAATTACTAATCTTAAAGGGACAGTAAAACCCAAATTTTCTATTGTTTAAAAAAGATAAATAATCCCTTTATTTATCATTCCCCAGTTTTACATAACCAGAGTGAACACAGCTTCAGGGAAGCGCTCGGACATCCGCTCAGTGTGGTAGTCGGCAAAGCAGTGATCTTTGCGTAAGCACCACACCCCCTCTTGATGTCACACTGACGTATCCAGAATCTGTCAGCTGTACCAGTGCATTAAGAGGAGCGTTCCACCGCCGCTCCAGCACAGTTATATTAATACACTTTTTACCTCTGTGATTACCTTGTATCTAACAAACAAATGGCTAGATTACTAGTCTTGCGTTAGGCTTAAAAAGCAGCGTTGGCCGGTCCCAACGCTGCTTTTTAACGCTCGCTGGTATTACGAGTCTTGAAATGACAGGCTCACTGCTCACTTTTTTGGCCAGACTCGGAAATACCACAAATCCACTTAGGTCAATTGCGTATCCTATATTTTCAGTGGAACTTGCATAGCGCCGGTATTACGAGTCTGACCAAAAGTGAGCGGTAAACCCTCTCCTGTCAAGCCTGGTACCGCATTTTAAAGTCAGTAGTTAAGAGTTTTACACTACAACGCCGTAGCATAAAACTCTTAACTAAAGTGCTAAACAGTACACTAACACCCATAAACTACCTATTAACCCCTAAACCGAGGCCCTCCCACATCGCAAACACTAAAATAAATATTTTAACCCCTAATCTGCCGAACCGGACATCGCCGCCACTATAATAAATATATTAACCCCTAAACTGCCGCACTCCCGCATCGCAAACACTAGTTAAATATTATTAACCCCTAATCTGCTATCCCTAACATCACAGACACCTACCTACATTTATTAACCCCTAATCTGCCGCCCCCAACGTCGCCGCCACTATATTAAATGTATTAACCCCTAAACCTAAGTCTAACCCTAAACCCCCTTACTTAAATATAATTACAATAAATCTAAATAAAATTACTACAATTAAATAAATTATTCCTATTTAAAACTAAATACTTACCTATAAAATAAACCCTAAACTAGCTACAATATAACTAATAGTTACATTGTATCTAGCTTAGGGTTTATTTTTATTTTACAGGCAACTTTGTATTTATTTTAACTAGGTAGAATAGTTATTAAATAGTTATTAACTATTCAATAACTACCTAGTTAAAATAAAGACAAATTTACCTGTAAAATAAAACCTAACCTAAGTTACAATTACACCTAACACTACACTATAATTAAATTAATTCCCTAAATCAAATACAATTAATTACAATTAAATAAAATTATCTAAAGTACGAACCCCCCCCACAGATTTTTAGACTAATTACACCTACTCTAATCCCCCTAACAAAATAAAAAAGCCCCCCAAAATAAAGAAAAAGCCCTACCCTACACTAAATTACAAATAGCCCTTAAAAGGGCCTTTTGCAGGGCATTGCCCCAACGTAATCAGCTCTTTTACCTGAAAAAAAGTGCAAATACCCCCCCAACATTAAAAACCACCACCCACACAACCAACCCTACTCTAAAACCCACCCAATCCCCCCTTAAAAAAAACTAACACTAACCCCCTGAAGATCACCCTACCGGGAGACGTCTTCATCCAACCAGGCAGAAGTGGTCCTCCACATGGGCAGAAGTCTTCATCCAGACGGCATCTTCTATCTTCATCCATCCGGCGCGGAGCGGGTCCATCTTCAAGACATCCGACGTGGAGCATCCTCTTCAAACGACGGCCGACGACTGAATGAAGGTGCCAAGATGGCATCCCTTCAATTCCGATTGGCTGGAATTAAGAATTATTGGAATTAAGGTAGAAAAAATCCTATTGGCTGATGCAATCAGCCAATAGGATTGAGCTGGCATTCTATTGGCTGTTCCAATCAGCCAATAGAATGCCAGAATGTAGGGACGTTTTTTCCATGCATGCTGTGCAATTGCTATTGATACCCCTGAACTTTTCTGTGCACTGTTAATGTTGATGCAGGTACATAAATTTGGTGCCCTTACATTGTCCCCTATTTGCTTTTGAACTGACACCTGTTAGTGGTATAACATTCACGGTGCTATTATAAGCTAATGCTATTGTAATAGGAGCTGCAGAAGGAAGTTATAAATCAATCTTGTAATGAGTCTCTCCCGGCTGGTGGGGTTACTGTCTAATGCCTAGATTACAAGTTTTGCGCTATAGAGGGTGCGAAACGAACGCTGTTCGTTTCACGTTATTTCACCCTCCATAGCGCTGCCATTACAAGTTTCAGAAAAGCCTCCTTGTGTGTGCGATATGGTGGCGGTAAGCTCCATACCGCACAAAAACCAAGGGGTGAGAATAAGTGCTCGTGCACACTTTCCCTATAGACATCAATGGGGATAGGGAAAGCAAAAAATGGGATGGATGAAAGTGTAATAGTAAGAACTCCCCACATGCATGTGAATTATATATATAATCAATGATCTTCACTGCTCCGAAGAATGTGTAAAATGTTGGAGCACTTGTCGGAGTGGTTAGACCACATTCTGCAGCCCTTAGTGGGGTCCCTGTGGAGCTACTTGTCAGATACGAAGCATGTGCTGAACCTCCTCTCTCGTGTGGAGTGGAGGCCACACTATTTGTGGCTCACAGCTGATGTTAAATCACTCTATACCTCCATACCACACGAGAGAGGGATACAGGCGGTCTGGTTCTTCCTTGAGAGACAGTATGGCACCGCATCAGATTTTGTTGACTATGTATTGGAAGCCACCCGATTTCTTCTCAGTCATAACTATTTTGAGTTCGGGGGGATTTCTTCCTCCAGAGGCGTGGGACGGCTATGGGGGCTAAGTTTGCCCCCTCCTTCGCCAACCTGTTCATGGGTTGGTGGGAGCTGTCCCATGTCTATGGAGAGGGAAATCCCTTCAGGAAGAATATTATTTGGTACGGACGATTTATTGATGACCTCCTGTTTATCTGGGGGGGCAATATGTCCGATCTCCAGTATTTCATCAATAGTTTGGATGATGAGGGCATGGGAATTCAGTTCACTACTGAGACACAGTCTGACACCATCAATTTTCTGGATGTTACCTTGAAAGGCACCACTAGCCAGGGTATATGCTCTGAGACTTATCGAAAGCCTATTTCGGGTAACTCATTGCTGCACGCTGACAGCTGCCACCCACAGGGAGTATTTAAGGGGGTTGCCAATGGTCAATTTATTCGACTAAAAAGAAACTGTAGTGAGCCCAGTACCTATGAGAACCAAGCGGATGATCTCACTAAGAGACTCCGAGATAGAGGCTACAGAACTTCTGTCATAAATAGTGCCAGAAACAGTGTGAGAGATCAAACTCTTGGAATCCACTAAGGATGGAACCAAGAAAAAGGGTCCAAGTGAGGGTCCCAAGGATAGGGTCATTTTTCTAACTGAATACTCCAGGCAGTACCGGGCCATCTGTAATATAGTAGGTAAACACTTTGGATTACTGGCAGCCGATGACAATCTACAGGGGGTGGTAGGAAAGGGTATCAGGTGTTCCTATAGAAAGAATAGTTCTATTGGCAACTTAGTTGCTCCAACCAGGTTGAAAAGGACGGAGGGAGTAACATCGTCATGGCTAAGTGTCAAAGGCACATTCCGTTGTCACCATCGGACATGTGTGGCCTGTGAGAGACTAGTGACAGGGGATACATTCTATTCCCTCAACACTGGACAAGAGTTTAAGATAAATTGTTGCCTTAACTGTAGGTCCACATTCATCATTTATGTGATTAGTTGTGAGGAATGCTCTGTCCAATACGTAGGGCTCACCACGAGAGAGGCCAGAACACGCATAAAGGAACATCTTGCAGACATTAGAGCAGGTGTCCTTACCACCCCGCTTGTATACCACTTCTCAGGTTTTCACTCAAAGGATGTCTCAACATTCACTTAGAACATCATTGAACGGATACCTCCATTAAAGGGGGGACAGGATAGAAATCGGAAGTTGGGGGAGAGGGAGGTCTTCTGGATCTTTAAGCTCAAAACTAGGGTTCCAGGGGGCCTCAATTCGGAGTATGACCTTATCAACTTTTGGTGACTTTCCAGGGTCATTATACCTGTCCTCCCCCCTACTTCACTCTCTTGCCTCTCCTTGTACTTTCTATTGGTTATCCTTATCAGTTATTCTCTTTAGCTCATTAGCTAATTTGCTCCCCTCATATGTACCCCATAACTAGTTACCCCTAGCCCAGAGGGTGGTAATTATATATAATTATATATACATATACATTTAAAATTAGTGATGGTCTGTGAGTTGTTGACACATTTTTACTACCCGACTCTCCCCTAACTAGGGTTTTAAGGCTATATAGGCGTGTCTAAGATATAGCACATATTACACTAAGATATGATAACTAGCTACTGATGGTCTAACTGTTTGAATCTTTTTACACAGGAGATCTTGCTGTCCTCTGAAGCTTACGCTCCGTGGAGAAATTTACATATCTTCTGCATCTATATGTTGTTTGTTCATCTGCTATTCTACTCATTTATTGATCTGTGATTTGTTTATTCATATAGTTATTTAGATATATGTATTAGTATATATAGTTTAGTTTAGTTGAGACAGATTTTCTTTTGTCAATTAGTAATTGCTGGCAGGTGACAATTTGAGGTTAGCGGAGGTAAACTTGATTCTGCCTAATTTATCATTTTTGACCCTATTTTTCTGTGACTTCTATATATTTCCTACATTGTATTTCAATGTGTATTCTATTTAATTACAATATTATATTGTTCTTAGTATAGAAAGTAACTCATTAATACTCCTATGCTAACATATATCACAACGCTGTTTTGTTTACTTGGCAGCAAGGGGCTGGCTTATCACTAAGGAATCTATTGGTCAGGTTAAGGAGGAGGGTGTGTACCCTCTGACCAATGAGAAACTGGGCTGATGGTTTTATAGTGCACAGTGTACTATTTTAGATTAGGTAATGAGTAAGGCTACACGCTGAAACGCGTTTACCTGACATTATTCAGCCCTTGCATTTTTATGGTTTCCTGTGTTTAACCCGGGGTGTTTATCCCCTCCACAATATTTTTTGTGAACTGTTGTTATTTGTATATTTGTCTACTCTCATGCCGCGCTACGGCGCCAGGTTTCAATAAACCCATTTTATTTGCATTCCACCCGGTTTGTGCTCCTCCATTTTTTGCTTTTTATCAATGGGGATAGAGTGATAGAAAAAAAACTAATACCTGAAGTGCGGAAAGTCTAAACACTCCTAATCTGCTGCCCCGACATCGCCGACACTAATAAAAGTTATTAACCCCTATTCCGCCGCACCCCAACATCGCAGACACTATAATA
Source organism: Bombina bombina (assembly GCF_027579735.1). NCBI lineage: Eukaryota > Metazoa > Chordata > Amphibia > Anura > Bombinatoridae > Bombina > Bombina bombina. The sequence continues at coordinate 23,885,901 of NC_069499.1, read as the reverse complement.
AAGCTATTAATCCCTATTCCGCCACTCCCCGACATCGCCGACACTAATAAAACTTATTAACCCCTATTCCGTCCCACCCCAACATCGCAGACACTATAATAAAGCTATTAACCCCTATTCCGCCGCTCCCCAACATTGCTGCCACTAAATAAAGTTATTAACCCCTAAACCTCTGGCCTCCCACATCACCGCCACTAAATAAACCTATTTACCGCCAGCCCCCCCACCACATTGCAAAATACTAAATTAAACAATTAACCCCTAAACAACCCCCTAACTTTATATTAAAATTACAATATCCCTATCTTAAAATAAATAAAAAAACTTACCTGTGAAATTAATTAACCTAACATAACTATTATACTAAACTATTATACTAAAATTAATATAACTACCAATTTAAAAAAATCTAAATTGCACATTAAAAAAACTAACACTCTTAAAACCATTAAATATAAAATTACAAAAAATAAAAAATACTAAGGCCTAGATTTGGAGTTTGGCGGTAAAAGGGCTGTTAACGCTCCGCGGGCTTTTTTCTGGCCGCACCATAAATTTAACTCTGGTATCGAGAGTTTAATCAAATGCTGCGTTAGGCTCCAAAAAAGGAGCGTAGAGCATTTTTACCGCAAATGCAACTCTCGATACCAGAGTTGCTTACGGACGCGGCCGGCCTCAAAAACGTGCTCGTGCACGATTCCCCCATAGGAAACAATGGGGCTGTTTGAGCTGAAAAAAAACCTAACACCTGCAAAAAAGCAGCGTTCAGCTCCTAACGCAGCCCCATTGTTTCCTATGGGGAAACACTTCCTACGTCTGCACCTAACACTCTAACATGTACCCCGAGTCTAAACACCCCTAACCTTACACTTATTAACCCCTAATCTGCCGCCCCCGCTATCGCTGACCCCTGCATATTTTTTTTAACCCCTAATCTGCCGCTCCGTAAACCGCCGCAACCTACGTTATCCCTATGTACCCCTAATCTGCTGCCCTAACATCGCCGACCCCTATATTATATTTATTAACCCCTAATCTGCCCCCCTCAACGTCGCCGACACCTGCCTACACTTATTAACCCCTAATCTGCCGAGCGGACCTGAGCGCTACTATAATAAAGTTATTAACCCCTAATCCGCCTCACTAACCCTATCATAAATAGTATTAACCCCTAATCTGCCCTCCCTAACATCGCCGACACCTACCTTCAATTATTAACCCCTAATCTTCCGATCGGAGCTCACCGCTATTCTAATAAATGGATTAACCCCTAAAGCTAAGTCTAACCCTAACACTAACACCCCCCTAAGTTAAATATAATTTTTATCTAACGAAATAAATTAACTCTTATTAAATAAATGATTCCTATTTAAAGCTAAATACTTACCTGTAAAATAAACCCTAATATAGCTACAATATAAATTATAATTATATTATAGCTATTTTAGGATTAATATTTATTTTACAGGCAACTTTGTAATTATTTTAACCAGGTACAATAGCTATTAAATAGTTAAGAACTATTTAATAGTTACCTAGTTAAAATAATAACAAATTTACCTGTAAAATAAATCCTAACCTAAGATATAATTAAACCTAACACTACCCTATCAATAAAATAATTAAATAAACTACCTACAATTACCTACAATTAACCTAACACTACACTATCAATAAATTAATTAAACACAATTCCTACAAATAAATACAATTAAATAAACTAGCTAAAGTACAAAAAATAAAAAAGAACTAAGTTACAGAAAATAAAAAAATATTTACAAACATAAGAAAAATATTACAACAATTTTAAACTAATTACACCTACTCTAAGCCCCCTAATAAAATAACAAAGCCCCCCAAAATAAAAAATTCCCTACCCTATTCTAAATTAAAAAAGTTACAAGCTCTTTTACCTTACCAGCCCTGAACAGGGCCCTTTGCGGGGCATGCCCCAAGAATTTCAGCTCTTTTGCCTGTAAAAAAAAACATACAATACCCCCCCCCCAACATTAAAACCCACCACCCACATACCCCTAATCTAACCCAAACCCCCCTTAAATAAACCTAACACTAATCCCCTGAAGATCTTCCTACCTTGTCTTCACCATCCAGGTATCACCGATCCGTCCTGGCTCCAAGATCTTCATCCAACCCAAGCGGGGGTTGGCGATCCATAATCCGGTGCTGAAGAGGTCCAGAAGAGGCTCCAAAGTCTTCCTCCTATCCGGCAAGAAGAGGACATCCGGACCGGCAAACATCTTCTCCAAGCGGCATCTTCGATCTTCTTCCATCCGGAGCGAAGTGGCAGGATCCTGAAGACCTCCAGCGCGGAACATCCATCCGGACCGACGACTGAACGACGAATGACTGTTCCTTTAAGGGACGTCATCCAAGATGGCGTCCCTCGAATTCCGATTGGCTGATAGGATTCTATCAGCCAATCGGAATTAAGGTAGGAATTTTCTGATTGGCTGATGGAATCAGCCAATCAGAATCAAGTTCAATCCGATTGGCTGATCCAATCAGCCAATCAGATTGAGCTCGCATTCTATTGGCTGTTCCGATCAGCCAATAGAATGCGAGCTCAATCTGATTGGCTGATGTAGAGTAGGTGTAATTAGTTTAAAATTGTTGTAATATTTTTCTTATGTTTGTAAATATTTTTTTATTTTCTGTAACTTAGTTCTTTTTTATTTTTTGTACTTTAGCTAGTTTATTTAATTGTATTTATTTGTAGGAATTGTGTTTAATTAATTTATTGATAGTGTAGTGTTAGGTTAATTGTAGGTAATTGTAGGTAGTTTATTTAATTATTTTATTGATAGGGTAGTGTTAGGTTTAATTATATCTTAGGTTAGGATTTATTTTACAGGTAAATTTGTTATTATTTTAACTAGGTAACTATTAAATAGTTCTTAACTATTTAATAGCTATTGTACCTGGTTAAAATAATTACAAAGTTGCCTGTAAAATAAATATTAATCCTAAAATAGCTCTAATATAATTATTATTTATATTGTAGCTATATTAGGGTTTATTTTACAGGTAAGTATTTAGCTTTAAATAGGAATCATTTATTTAATAAGAGTTAATTTATTTCGTTAGATAAAAATTATATTTAACTTAGGGGGGTGTTAGTGTTAGGGTTAGACTTAGCTTTAGGGGTTAATCCATTTATTAGAATAGCGGTGAGCTCCGATCGGAAGATTAGGGGTTAATAATTGAAGGTAGGTGTTGGCGATGTTAGGGAGGGCAGATTAGGGGTTAATACTATTTATGATAGGGTTAGTGAGGCGGGTTAGGGGTTAATAACTTTATTATAGTAGCGCTCAGGTCCGCTCGGCAGATTAGGGGTTAATAAGTGTAGGCAGGTGTCGGCGACGTTGTGGGGGGCAGATTAGGGGTTAATAAATATAATATAGGGGTCGGCGGTGTTAGGGGTAGCAGATTAGGGGTACATAGGGATAACGTAGGTGGCGGCGCTTTGCGGTCGGAAGATTAGGGGTTAATTATTTTAAGTAGCTGGCGGCGATGTTGTGGGGGGCAGGTTAGGGGTTAATAAATATAATACAGGGGTCGGCGGGGTTAGGGGCAGCAGATTAGGGGTACATAAATATAACGTAGGTGGCGGTCGGCAGATTAGGGGTTAAAAATTTTAATCGAGTGTCGGCGATGTGGGGGGGCCTCAGTTTAGGGGTACATAGGTAGTTTATGGGTGTTAGTGTACTTTAGGGTACAGTAGTTAAGAGCTTTATGAACCGGCGTTAGCCAGAAAGCTCTTAACTCCTGCTATTTTCAGGCGGCTGGAATCTTGTCGTTAGAGCTCTAACGCTCACTTCAGAAACGACTCTAAATACCAGCGTTAGAAAGATCCCATTGAAAAGATAGGCTACGCAAATGGCGTAGGGGGATCTGCGGTATGGAAAAGTCGCGGCTGAAAAGTGAGCGTTAGACCCTTTAATCACTGACTCCAAATACCAGCGGGCGGCCAAAACCAGCGTTAGGAGCCTCTAACGCTGGTTTTGACGGCTACCGCCGAACTCCAAATCTAGGCCTAAATTACTAAAAAATAACAAAAGAAATTATCAAAAATAAAAACAATTACACCTAATCTAATA